>NW_026862109.1:0-98863 GCF_026571515.1 Ruditapes philippinarum | reverse complement strand
AAAAACTTTTATCATTTTCATGTTAAATGTTGAATTCTGCTTTAAGCCAGTGCTAGGGTGCGTGGCAGTAGTTGACAGCACACGTCCATGAACAGGCTCAATCAAACCGAGCCTGCAACATTTACAAAGTTGTCGTCCTAGCTTTTCTTTAGGGATTCTTTTTTCTTTATTCTTATGCTTTGTATACTTCATTTTTATTTTTTTTTTAAACATACTATAAAATATCGTGATAAATCTCTGCCAATTTTTCTATGTGTGCATGTAAATCCATGTTAATTTATAAACCAAATTCTTAAAAAAAGATATGTTATTGTGTATTTAAAATTAAATCACCGGATATCTCTCTGCGAGTTTTAGTCAAATGTGTATTGGGCTATGTTCACTTTTCGGCTCTGTTGTGATTTGATATGATATTGTTGCTTAATGTTCAGGTCTAACATCTTAGAAATACACTGTATCAAATGAACCTGTTGATTAATGTTTAACATGCGTTTAAAATGAATGTATATGGTATGCACGTGTATGTAAATGACAATGTTTTTGTATACTTTCTGAGTAATATTCATATAAAAGAAAGAGTGCTAATTTTTATGTGTCAAATAATGATGGATATGCATGCAACCATTTTAAAACAAATGTTTTTTCACTGGTTTTTAAACAACCCCAGTTACATGCCATGTGCTTGCCTGTTATCCCTATCTTTTGATGTAATCTTGTATTTTTTTGATTATTGACAATTTTGTTTGAAACAAAATTTCGTTTTGTTATTTTATGAACCCTTGGCAAACATTTTACTGACGTGCTGAAAGCTTTAAAACTGGAGCAATGATGTCTGAATACATAAAAATTTTAAACTTTTAGGTCATAGTACTCGACTCTGAAAGAACGTTGTATAATTATAAACAATCTGAGTTAGACACACATTATCTTGGTTTATATTCAATTGGTCAATTTAAGCATATCCAGTACTATGACAACTTTTGTTAATATTCATGCGAGACTGTACATAATTTTAACATGCCTTCAATTTATTTCGGTATATACATATAATAATGGATAAGAACAACATTTATAATAATACCTACTTGGATTTATGACAATGCTATGTAACCTTTTACAGCATCATCTCTTTATGCAAACCAATGTAATCTGCAGTAGATCTAGGCCTATTATAACAAATCGTGAAGTGTAAAGAGAAGACAATTAATTTATTATTACACCTATGGTCATTTTGAAAATGTGGTGATTATGAATCATTTCAAAGTTTGTAAAAAGTTGCTTAAATGCGTTTAAGGTTTTATTTCTATAACGTAAGATTTATATTTCCATAAAACGTTATCTTTTTATAAAATGTTACCATGGTAAACCATGAAAACTGATAAAAATTTCAATATTTGCTAACATCACACTTTCTATTATATGTATTTCAGAGAAAACTAGTCAGTCGACAACACAACAAATACCAAAAAAATGGAAATTTTTTTATCAGAAATAGGCGCAGTTTTAGAGATGTAAATTTTAGCTGAATTTAATTATACACCACCCGTTTAATATCATAATACGTCCATACGAGAAGTGTCCATAAACATTAAAAAATGATAAGAGTTGAAGTTGTATTTTTGCACAAAAGTATAATATGGAAATAAAATTGAAATGTGTCATGGAAATGAAAATTTATATATCAACTTTAATTTTCAGGTCATTTTTAATACATTTCCATGATATTCTTTCAAATATTTTACATTTCTCCCATAAAAGTGATCAAAAACGAATTTTATTTACAGTAAACATGTATTTTCTATCATATTTATATCTAAAGACAAAAGTGACTTAGAAAAATTCTTTTAAAAAATTGCCAAATAATGATAATTACTGTTTTTTAGGAATTTGGCGGCCATCTGGACGCCATCTTGGATTTCTTGATTCTCCGACCATTTGGGTTAAAATGAAATATCGTTTTCGTATTCTACAAATCCTTGTGAACATTTTGGTATATAAAACTTATTGTTCCTAGACATAGACTGGTAGGGTCCTACTAACCGATCCTCGTTTCCTACACTACATGTTATTTTATGGAAAACTTCCGAAGGTCTGGTCTATACAAATAATTCTAGTTAGATGAGTGCAATGGTATCTTATATATTTTATTCTGATATCGAGAAAGGACACAAAAGTATTTGTTAACTACGCATGAAAATCTCTTGTTTTGTTAGGATTTAGCCTGATGACATTTAGCTTTCTCTAAGAACTGTAATGTATGCATGCGAAAAAGCAGCTTCAAATAACATGTTCTTTTACTGAGAGAGACAAAACACTTTGTAAAGCTGAAATTTTATTTTCAAAAAGTTGTCTGCTTTAGAATGACTGTGTATTCTTAGAGCCCCCGGCTCGTCTTGAGTCTTCATTCAAACGTTTCACCTTTACTTATAAGTTTTCTAATTAGCAACCGGAAGGTTTTTCATGTCATTGATTTTGTGATTTTACATATATATAGTGGATATGCAGCTAATCTTACAAGCATATCGTTGCAAAGGCATAAATTAAGGCTATAATTATATTTTTCTGTTATTTGTTTCACATTTAGTGGCAACAACAATGATCAGCCCTGTCATCAAAAACTTTGAGAAGAAAGAAATTGCTGTGTTATATAATGTTGCTGGTATTCTCGGTCAATGACTCATCAATAAGCCTACCTATTTCCGGCAGAAGGTTCACAGAACGAGTCTCTATGAGAATGCATGGATGTTCTGCTGTGTTTCATGGTAACTCTCGATACAATCTTGCCTATCATAAGTGACTTATAGAATCAGAAATTGAGCTGAACTTTTGTGCTAACATATTTTGTTGCTGTTTTTGTTTGGCTTACGGCGCAACGACACAACTTAGGTCATATGGCGCCAAACTGAAAAGATGATTTGTGCTTACCTCGGGAGTTACAAACTTAAAGAAAAACCCGAGATCAAAAAACCTCACCTGTTGGAGCTAAGAGATGCAGATACTCTGGTCATGCGAACCCAATTGGTCGCCTCTTACGATCATGCAGGGATGAAAGGCAGCTGCAATTTTGATGCCTCAACTGTCAAAGGCAATCGACTCCTATAAGACTCAAAATTAGCAATGTTTCATATAATTGATTTAAGTGATTTAACATATAGAGGGTATTAGCTAATTATTGTCTAACACGCATATCGTTGCAAAGAAATGCATTAGTATAATTATATATTATGTTGTTTGTTTCACATTTAGTGGCAACTGTTGTTTGAGCCTTTCATTCAAACGTTTCACCTATACTTATAAGTTTTCTAATTAGCAACATGTCATTAATTTTAGTGGAATTTAACATATAGAGTTTATATGTAGCTAATTATTAACTTACAAGCACACAAGCACAATCGTTGCAAAGACAATAATTAAGACTATAGTTATATATTTATGTTATTTGTTTCAACGTTTTAGTGGCAACTGCAATGATCTGCCTGCCATAAAAAAACTTTGAAAACGAAAGAAATTGCCCTGTGTTATATAATTGTTGCTTGGTATTCTGTCAATGACTCATCAATAAGCCTCCCTATTTCCGTCCGACTGAAGGTTCACAAGACGAGTTCTTTATGAGACAATGCATGGATGTTTTCTGCTGTGGCTTCATGGTAACTCTAGATACATTTTGCCCATTAAAAAGCGTTTTATAAAAAAAAAAAAAGCTTTACTTTGGCGCCCCGGAACCCCAATTTAAAAGGGCACATAAAAAAAGGAATGATTTTTTTCCCCTGTCTTGGGAAAGCTAAAAATTTTCCCCCAAATGAGTTGTTGAAATATTGATAAAGTAAACGTTTTTAAACCTATAAGGTAATGTGATGGGGGACCTCTGTCCCCTTGCCCCCAAAAATACCATTGTGGTCATTTTTTGGGACTATAAGAAATGAAATCTGAAATTTGAAGGTCAAAGTCAATCGGTTGCCCCATTATTAATGGGAAAACCGCCCTTGACATCCCGGAAAAGGTGCCCTTGACCTTTAAACTCCAAAGTAAAAAGGGGGTCAAAATTTTCCCCCAAGAAAAATCCAAAAAGGGAATTTCAAGGCCCAAAGGCCGCATGGTTTGTCCACAAGTTATTGATCAGAAATCGTTTTTTAGCTACAAGGACAATATGACTAATGACTTATAGCAATGACCACAAAATCAGTAGCGGTCATCTACTTTCAAGACCAATGCATCTACAAAGTTTGAGGGTCAAACAGCCTATGGCTCGTCAAGTTATTGATCGACACAATTTTTACCTACAAAGTCAATATGACCTTTGGCCCCTTGACCCAAAAATCAATAGGGGTCATCTACTAGCAAAGTACAATGTACCTATGAAGTTTGAGGGGCTAACAGCCAATGAGTTGTCAGGTTAAACTGATCAGGAAAGTTTTGACCTAAAATTGACCAAAATCAATAAGGGTCATCAAACTAGTTATGAGCAATCATCAGTTTCTGGTATAAGCGTTTTTTAGTTATTAAATCAGAAACCGTTTTTACCTTCAATTTAAATATGACATTGACCATTGACCCCTTGACGTCAAAATCAACAGGGGTCATCCACTGGTCATGAACAATCATCATATCTAGTTTGAAGCTCCTATGCTGATTGGTTCTTTAGTTATTGATCAGAAAACGATTTACCTATAATATTCAATGTGACCTTGACCACTTGACTGCAAAATCAATCGGAATCATATACTGGTCATGAAATCAATCATCATACCAAGTTTTGAAAAGTGCCTAAAAGGTCTAAGTTATTGATCGGAAACCGTTTTTACCTACAAGGTCAATGTGACCTTGACCTTTGATCCCAAAAAGAATTTTGGGTCATCTACTGGTCATGAACAATCATCATACTAAGTTTGAAGTTCCTATGCCTAAAAGTTTCTTTAGTTATTGATCAGAAACAATTTTTTACCTACAAGGGTCTTGACCCCAAAAATTAATAGGGCTTTCTTCTGGTCAGAACAATCAAACTCATCATACCACGTTCAAAGTTTGTAAGCCTAAAAGTTCTTAAAAGTTATTGATTAGAAAAATGTTTTTACTTCAAGGTCAATGTAAACTTGACCTTTAACCCCAAATTTAAATAGGGGGTCATCCTTCTGGTCATGAAAAATCAATATACCATGGGTTTGAAGATAAAAAAATCAGAAAGTAAAATTTAAGAAGTTAAAATTGCCCTTATTTTTGTTCTGTGGGAGAGGGAAAAACAAATAATTGCACAAATGAGTTCTGTACATTTTTTATTACGAACAAGTCACACACGCATGCTATCAAAACAAGCAAACAAAATACATTTTTACTAATTTAAAAGTACATTGTATTACATTAATAACATAACCCAGTGCTCTATAAAGTTTATGTGACAAGATCTAATAGTTATATATTGTTCACATTTCTCTAACTTGATATGCATGCCACCATTTAAAAAAACATATTAAGCTATTTTTAATAATCAAAAACAATTTACATTAATACTATATTTGCACTAATAGAACATTACGTTGTTATTTTTTGGTGTATCTATTTATTCTAAATACAGTGAGGAAATTTAAAAGTCTACAAGTTAAAAAATACCTATATTTATTGTTGGACATGATACAAAAAATAATCTTTAGTCAATCAATGGCTGAAAGGAAGTGTGTATTGCTATAATTTAAATCCCATATAATTCTCCATAACTTTATCAATTATCAATTAATAGAATTACAAATTCAAGACACACTTTAACAAAGTTTAATTAATATACATGTTAATACCGAGAAATAAACTGTTTTAATTTGCTAGTTTTCCATCATCTTTGCTTATGACAAAATTAAACAGTTTTATCATTTATTTTACTTTCAAATTTTTCAAATTCAAAACCAATTTATTCTAATAAACAAACACAAAGTTCTAATAAATAAAGAGAAATAGAAAATTGTGCAAGTTTCAAAATTTATAAGTGGCTCTAGACAAGTTTATATTTATACAAACAGAATTAGTCTACTTGTCTTAGATACTTTTCAAGTTTATGATTCATGTTAAAGTAATACGCCTCCAGATTCATGCTTAATTTTCATGAATTATGTTTATGTCTATTTTTTAAGGTAAATATTGTAAATTTGAACAAGGAATTGCAAATCTATTCATTGCCACGACACTCACACAGTAAAATATGATAATAAATACTACACAAATTGGGCTTAAATCGCAAATATCATTTAAAATTTTTGCTTGAACTTTTTCTTTCTTAAAGTCTAAGGATATTTCTCAAGTTTGATCATTTTAAAATAAAAATTTTGGGTCCCTCTGAAGGCGTTGCAGCTTTTAAAAAATATATATGTGACAATTTTCCTCAAAAATATTCCAAAATTTAACTACTTAACTGAATATAAAAGAATTTTTTAAGCATAAATAAGGACAAAATAATTTTTCTTATCATGTGCCCTGTAAAAAGGTTTACAAATTTACTTTTATAGATTTAATTCTATATTTTAATAACAACAAAAAATGTTTGATGGGATGTTTTCATAAGACAAAAACATACTAAGCATTTAAAAAACACCCACACATTCAATACCTATTTAAAAAATTCAATTTAAAAAGATTTTCAAAGTTAAACATAAATTATGTTTACTTATATACTATATAGATGAATTTACTCTTTATATACAATTTAAGATTTAAGGCACTTTACGACTCAGAAATGAATAGATTTTTGTAAAAAGGGCAAATATATGTTTTATAATGTTGTAAAAATAGATATTGAACATGTGATATTCTTATCACACGGAAAAGGGGAAAAAATGAGTTTGCAAAGAAAAAATGATTAGTGTAGTGAAATGTAAACAAAATGGTTATTTCACATCCATATAAAATACTTATTCATCATAACTGTATTACTTGCTATAATGCAAAAGAAACTAAAAATGGCTAAGATATATGGCCAATTAGAAATTTTTGGACAAAAAATTAAAGTTTTTACAAAATAAAGATGATTACATTTTAAAGGCTTAATGGGCCTTTAAAACAAACAGGTATAACTGTTTCAAATGTATGTATAGTTATATGTCGCATAACATTTCTTGTTACAAGAGGGCCATGATGGCCCTGAGGTCGCTCACCTGTATATAGGCCCACCCAACCCCCACCCACCCCCAACGTTGCAGGGGCCAATTTAACCAAGGGCTTTTATTTGCACAAACTTGGTAGACACCCATAAGAGATGTTTCATGCTAAACATCTAAGCTCTAGCTCATTGGGCTTTTTAAAAGAAGATTTTTTTTAAGTTTTTACTATACACATATAGTTAAAAAACAATGACACCCCTGGGGCCGGGCCAGTTTTGACCCCAGGGCCTTTTTTGAACAAACTTTGTAGAAACTTACTAGAAGATGTTTCATGCTTAATATCTAAACTCTAGCTATTTGGGTTTTTCCAAAAAGAAGATTTTAAGTTTTTGCTATACACATATAAAGAAAATCAATGACCCCGGGGCGGGGCCAATTTTGACCCCAGGTCTTTTATTTGAACAAACTTTGTAGACACTCACTAAAAGATGTTTCATGCTTAATATCTTAACTCTAGCTATTTGGGTTTTTTTCAAAAGAAGATTTTTTAAGTTTTTGCTATACACATATAAACGGATAATCAATGACCCCCGGGGCGGTGCCAATTTTGAACCCAGGACTTTTATTTGAACAAACTTGGTAGACACCTATTAGAACATGTTTGATGCTAAATATCTTAGCCATAGCTCTTTGAGTTCTTTAAAAGAAGATTTTTTAAGTTTTTACTATATGCATAAAGGGAAAATCAATGACCCCCCGGGGTGGGGCCAATTTTGACCCCAGGGCTTTTATTTGAACAAACTTGGTAGACACTTATTAGAACATGTTTCATGCTAAATATCTTAGCTCTAACTTTTTGGTTCTTTAAAAGAAGATTTTTAAGTTTTTACTATATGCATATATTATAGGGAAAATCAATGACCCCTGGGCGGAGCCAATTTTGACCCAGGGCTTTTATTTGAACAAACTTGGTAGAACACCTATTAGAAAACATGTTTGATGCTCGATATCTTAGCCATAGCTCTTTGAGTTCTTTAAAAGAAGATTTTTTTAAAGTTTTTACTATATGCATATAGGGAAAATCAATGACCCCCGGGGTGGGGCCAATTTTGACCCCAGGGTTTCTTTTTTAACAAACTTGGTAGACACCTATTAGAACATGTTTCATGCTAAATATCTTAGCTCTAGCTCTTTGGGTTCTTTAAAAGAAGATTTTTTAAGTTTTTACTATATGCATATAGGGAAAATCAATGACCCCCCCGGGGTGGGGCCAATTTCGACCCCAGGGCTTTTATTTGAACAAACTTGGTAGACACTCACTAGAAGATGTTTCATGCCAAATATCTAAGCTTTTTTCTTTCGGTTGCCATGGCAACCAGAGTTCTGCATGGGATTAAATTCTTTGAACAATTTTTAAAGTTGACCACCAAAGGAACATTCCTGTGAAGTTTGGATGAAATTGGCTTAGTGGTTTATGAGGAGATGTCATTTAAAGTAAAAGTTTACGGACGGACGACGGACGGACGACGGACGGACGGACGCCGGACGAAAAGAGATCACAAAAGCTCACCCTGTCACTTTGTGACAGGTGAGCTAATAAAATAATGTAATCCTTTTTTCATAAAAGGATTGCAGTAGCTTGTAACTATACAAAAAACATTTATTAACATGTAATAATATGTTTACATATGCACTAGATACATTAATCAGAATTTCATGCAGCAAACAGACATGTAACATATGTTGATATTTAACATATCTTGATCTTGGTATATACTACATGAGCAAGCATAAACAAGAGGGCTATGATGGCCCTGAAATCGCTCACCTGTCCACAACTGTATTCAGAAACTCTCTATGACAGGGAACAAGTATATTGTAAACTATAACAAATCAGATAAAAAATCGAAATCTTTAACTGATATCACAAAGTTCATTTTTTGTATCTGAAATAGTGTATGTGTAAAAACATAAGTTTTTAATATATACATATACATGTAAACATATCAATGACCACCGGCGCGGGGCCAATTTGACCCCAAGGCTTTTTATTAAAAAGAAACTTAATAGACACTTACTAAAAATGTTTCATGCTAAATATCTAAGCTCTAGCTCGGTGGATTTTTTTAAAGAAAGATTTTTCTTTAGATTTTCCTATACACATATAAGGACAATCAAAAGACCCCCCAACCCCCGACGTGGCCCCAAGCCTTTTATTTGAACAGACTTGGTAGAAACCCATTAGAAGCTTTTCAAGCTAAATATCTAAGCTCTAGCTTTTTGAATTCTAATTCAACCCTTACAGAAAATATGAAAATAAACATTTAACAGTATATAAACTTAATAAACTTATAAAACATGGCTGTCTGTGTGAAAGAGCATATTGGCATTCGAGAGCTGGTATATATCCCGGTATAGCTAAGACTTATTATATGCCTGAGGGGCAACTGTGAAACTGACTTATGATGAAAACTTGAATACACCCCCACACTGGGGGTAGTCGAGAACTTATACATATGCCCCAAGGGGCAGTCAAGAACAGGTATATATCCATGCCGAGAACTTATCCAAGGGGTAGCTGAGAACTTATTTGTATCCCCGTGGGGCACCTTTGAACTGGTATATATCCCCAAGGGGCACCTTTGAACTGGTATATATCCCCAAGGGACAGCTAAAAACTGGTATAAACATCACGGAGGGGCAGCTAAGAACTAGTATATATCCCCAAGGGGCAGCTGAGAACTGGTATATATCCCAAGGGGCAAGCTGAGAACTGGTATATATCCCTAAGGGGCAGCTGAGAATTGGTATATATCCCTGAGGGACAGCTGAGAAAACTGGTATATATCCCTGAGGGACAGCTGAGAACTGATATATATCCCTGAGGACAGCTGAGAACTGATTATATATCCCAAGGAGCAGCTGAGAACTGGTATATATCCCTGAGGGACAGCTGAGAACTGATATATATCTCGAAGGGCAACTTAAAACTTGTATATATCACAGAGGGCCAGCTCAGAACTGGTATATATCTCCGAGGTGTAACCAAGAGACAATAAAGCCAGTAAAAGAGTCAATAAGCACTTGCACCAGACAGCCATGTATATTTTTACCTCAATTGTACATTTCTATTGAGCATATGTATGAAGGTATAAACAATACAAGAGGGACATGATGGCCCTAAAATCGCTCACCTATATATAGGCCGTGGCGGGCCAATTTTAACCCAAAGGCCTTTATTTTAACAAAATTGGTAGACACACATTAAAAGTTGTTTCATGCTATTTATTTTACTGTAGCGCTTGCTTTTTGGGTTTTTTTAATAGAAGAATTTTTACTATATACATGAAGGGAAAAACAATGACCCTTGGGGCGGGGCCAGTTTTTACCCAAGGGCTTTTATCTGAACAAACTTGGTAGGGACCCACCACATGATCTTTCATGCTTAATATCTAAGCTCTAGCTTTTTTTGGTTTATGAAAAGAAGATTTTTAAGTTTTTACTATATACAAATAAGGAAAATCAATGCCCCACCCTATTTTTGACCCCTGGGAATTTATTTGAACAAACTTGGTAGACAATGACTAGACAATGTTTCATGCCAAATATTTAAGCTCGAGCTCTTTCAGTTTTTCTATAAGAAAATGTTTATGTTTTTTTCTTTCGGTTGCCATGGCAACCAGAGTTCTGTATGGAAATAAATTTTTTGAACAATTTTTAAAGTTGACTACCAAATGAACATTCTTGTGAAGTTTTAATGAAACTGGCTTAGCGGTTAATGAGGAGATGTCGTTTAAAGTAGAAATTTACGCCGGACAGACGCCGGACAAAAAGCGATCACTTTGTGACACTGGTGAGGCGAGCTAAAATTCATATTTACATCTATGGTGTATAACATGTTTTGATTAAAAATTATGCTATACTGTCTAGTATGTTAAGTTACAGTATATACTAGTACATATGAATTTACAACAAGGTATATCTATACTTGCTTAGTGTTTAAAATTATCATTCTAACATAAACAACAAGAGTTCACTTTAAGGAGCTTCACTGAGGTCAAACAATAAAGAATAATAATAGGAAAGCCAAAACTGATTAATCGGGATATTCAATAAGGGAAAAAATATACTCGGAATAAAATTGAACATCGATATTAATGAAGTGTAATTTTCAGACGGACTTTAGCTATAAACATTTAAACACTGTCGACAGGACATTGTGCTTGACTATCCACAGTGATGGATATTGCAGAATTTTCTAAGTTCAAAAAGGGAATAATTCTGTCAAATATCTATGTGCTCGGACAGTGACTTTCTATTACTCTCATATATGTGTGTGAAGTTCTAATCCACTCTTATACGTAAAAACTTAACCTAGATTTTTAAGTCGTAAAAGGGGAATAAAAATGAGGAAAAAAATATCAGAGGTATGGGATTTGTGTTAGTCATGTTAAAGAACAAGAATGTCAATTGAAAAATTATCATTCAGTAGTTTTTTAGATACCAACTTGCACACATAAAAGTAACCTAAGTTTGACGCCAATGCGGTAAGTACTATTATAGCATAAGCTTTTCATTGAATAGCCGAGCTCAAATGATTACTAGTATTTTGAAACAAGAGGGCCATGATGGCCCTGGGGTCGCTCACCTGTACATAGGCCCCCAGGGCGGGGCCGGTTTAAACCAAAGGGCTTTTATTTGAACAAACTTGGAAGACACCCATTAGAAGATGTTTCATGATGTTAAGTTTTTACTATACACAAAATAAATGAAAAACAATGACTTTTGCCCTCCCCTCCCCTGGCAGGGCCAATTTTAATCCAAGGGCTTTTATTTAACAAACTTGGTAGATACCCATTAGAACATGTTTCATGCTAAATATCTTAGCTCTAGCTCTTTGGGTCCTTTAAAAGAAGATTTTTAAGTTTTTAATTACTATGTGCAATTTAGGGAAAATCAATGACCCCCTAGGGCGGGGCCAATTTTGACCCAAGGGCTTTTATTTGAATAAACTTGGTAAACATCCATTAGAACATGTTTCATGCTAAATATCTTAGCTCTAGCTCTTTTGGTTTTTTAGAAGAAGATTGTTTAAAGTTTTTACTATATGCATATAAGGAAAATCAATGACCCCCTTGGGCGGAGCCAATTTTGACCCAAGGGCTTTTACTTGAACAATCTTGGTAGACACTCATTAGAAGATGTTTCATGCTTAATATCATAGGTCTAGCTCTTTGGGTTCTTTAAAAGAAGATTTTTTTAAGTTTTTACTATATGCATTTAGGGAAAATCAATGACCCCCTGGGGCGGGGCCAATTTTGACCCCAGGGCTTTTATTTGAACTATCTTGGTAGACACTCACTAGAAGATTTTTCATGCCAAATATCTAAGCTCTAGCTCTTTGGGTTTTCTAGAAGAAGATGTTTAAATTTTTTTCTTTTGGTTGCCATGGCAACCAGAGTTCTGCATGGAATGAAATTCTTTGAACAACTTTGTTAAGGCTTCACACAAGGAACATCCCTGTGAAGTTTCATTATGATCTGCCTTATGGTTTCAGAGGAGATGTCGTTTGAAAAGTGTGAACGGACAACGGACGACGTACAACGTACGACAGACAACGGACGAAGAGTGATCCTAATAGCTCACCCTGAGCATATGCTCAGGTGAGCTAAAACACAAAGTGAGCAAATAATCTGAAATTTTGTATACAAATTTTATACATGAAAAATAATATATCTTCATCAAATAGTATGAAACCTCAACAACATAACTCCCGTCCTATCATGTCAAGAAATTAAGAAAATATTATCCTCAGTGGAGACCCTTTAACGATACTGTTTGAATAATACTGACTAACAGTATTAACTTGTACACATTTATGGTTTTCCATAATTACAACTTGTAAATTTTTACAATCTTTACAATATAAAACAATCAAAGAAGGAATCTCTAAAATATAACATGTAAATGGTCCTCATCTCAATGAAACAATTTACTTGTCCTGTATATATATATCATATAACAGGTATTTATATATACCATTCCATTGTCCTATATATCATATAACTGGTATTAATATAAATAATTCCATTGTCTAAATATTGTATAACAGAAATTTACATATAACATTCCTTTGCTTTATATAACATATAACTGGTATTCATTTATACCATTCACTTTTCCTATATATCATATAACATATATACCATTCCCTTTGCATCTTTAACATATAATATACATTTATGGTATTTTTATATACCAAACACTTGTCCTATATATCATATAACTGGTATTTATATATACCATTCCCTTGTCCTATATATCATATAACTGGTATTTATATATACCATTCCCTTGCCTTATATACCATATAACTGGTATTGATATATACCATTCTGTTGACATATTTCTCATATAACTTGTAATTACATATACCATTCCCTTATCCTATCATATATTATATAATATAACTGGTATTTGAATGTTATATTTATCTTTTACTTTTTCTGACCTTGTACATTAAATTTTCTGTTTATGATATTTCCATTCAAATTACTTATTATATTTACTTATTCATTAATTTATCTACTTGCTAATCTATTTATCTATTTATGTATTTATTATTCAAAGAACCTATTACTTTTTCAAATTATGCTTTTCACAAACTATCCCTTATCTTTAAAAAAAACAGTTACCTATATTTTCTTTATATTTCACTGCATTTCTTTCAATTATTTATTTAAATACACATTTGAATATTACTTTCATCAATTTCAATATTACTACAATGATCAGAAATTAATATTTAATGAACTGTTTTTGATGATTGTTATCTATCATATTGTATTACATTCATTATTTAACATATCAATATGTAACTTTAATATTATATTTTTTTGCTGATAATGTTTATTTTAATAATTATGTCTTTTATCATGAAATAATTTAGATTAAGCATTGTGTTAACATCATGTATTCTCTCTCACTATGTTAAAAATTCAGATCATTTTCTTTTTTGTCAAAAATGAACAAAAAAATTATCTCTTTTAACATGCAATACTTTAGTTTAATCACTATGTTAACGTCATGTATCCTATTTCACTGTGTTAAATTTTCAAACCATTATTTTTTATTGTTAATATTGAAAAAAAATAGTTCAAACACTATGTAACTACATGTATACTTTATCACTTTTTTGTTGAAAAGTCAAACCATAAATCATCACGTTTAACATGAAATAACTGATCTCTATCCTTTACATACTGTCTAGCATCATTTCCCTTCCCTTCTCCAAGTCCTCCTTGTAATGTCAATGTTATAAAACAGTACTTTACAGTCACATCTACAGTATGAGGAATACCAGGAAGACAATCAACAAACTTCTGCCATGTTGTCAAACTCACTATGACCCGGTAAAGCTCAATGTACCTTAAACTCTTCATCTCTAAAGGTAACTGTATTATATTGTCAGTTAACGTACAAAACTGTAACTCAAGCTTACTGAGATTGTGTAACAATGGTAATACTGTGACTAGTCTCTTTGTTATGTTGGTATGATATAATTGAGATTTATTGTTATATTCTCCATACAACACAAGTTCTTTTAATTTGTTAGATTTTGTAATAATATCAAATATTTTCTCATAATTTCTAATATTCAATTCAAATGCAAATATTTCAAGGTTTGTAGTATCAGCATCTATCACACTAACAGTATTATACAAATCAAGGTACTGAAGTTGTTGGTGTTTTGATAAATTTACATCATGCTGCTTCCCACACTCACATTTAACTTCAAAAAGATATATTTGTTCAAGATGACTGGTTCTCTCAAGAAAATTACAAAATGTAGTAATATCATCATGACTCATTGTTATACCAGTGGCACTCATATTTATTGCTACAAGATTGATCATACTAGGTAGGTTACTAACAACTGTTTTATACACTGGGTAATACTTGTCATTGTAATAGACATCAAGAGACAGAGATTTTAATGTTGAAGTGTTTACTTTAATTGTCTCAGAAACACAATTGTTTATCTCATCAATCCTCTGTTTATTACTCTGTGTACTATCACTTCGTGTACTTAATAAGAATTGCAATTCAGATTTATGTGTTATTGCAATTTTTTCAAGATGATGAAACAGTGGTAAATATTTTGTAAATTTAACATTGCCTGTGTTGATGTCACCTACATTAATAGACAGAACAGAGTCAGGAACAATTTGTTGCTGATCAATACCTGAACAAACAATATCACAAGACTGATCCCAGCTATAAATGACCAAATCTCCTATATAAAATACAGGATTATTTCCTATACTACATGTTGCATTGAATTCTTCCATTGACTCAAACATAAGCTTTTGAATATCAGTAATACAATCATGATCCCTATAAAAGTTACTATTTATTGTTCTCCTGCATTCCTGAACAAGAGAGTCTTCTGACACAGTATCATATATGTATTTTGATACATGTGTTGCTAATCTAGGTTCTAGACCCCATAGCATAATGATAACATTTGACTGCTCTAATATGTCATTTACTGTTGAACATTTTTGAAAAACCTCATTAATAAACTTTTTGGCTAATTCATTATTTCCTGTATTATCTGACAAACCAATTTTTGCATTGAAATTGATACCGATATTCACTGCAGCCAGAAATTCTTGCATTGATTTGTGAATGAAAGAGAACACAGAGCTTTTAGGTTTGGATACAGAAAAAGAAGGACATTTATCTTCTGTCAAAATTCCCAGTTTCAGACATGTTTGTCGCATTTCATGTGATATTTTTAAATCATCAAACACAGATTTGTCAAATGTTAAGGACTTATCCTTTGGATAATGGAACAATGTCTCATAAGCCAAGTATGACACACCATATATAAGATTACTATTTAATCTACATATCTCTACATCTGTTAAATACTGAGGGAGTTCAACATTCTGGGAACTTTCCATACATTCTGCATTA
The DNA here is from genome assembly GCF_026571515.1 of Ruditapes philippinarum. NCBI lineage: Eukaryota > Metazoa > Mollusca > Bivalvia > Venerida > Veneridae > Ruditapes > Ruditapes philippinarum. Next base: position 82,802 of record NW_026862109.1, on the reverse strand, counting down.
TTTCCTAAAGTTTTATTGATATTCCAGGTGAAATAAAGTTCTAACATACCAGTATAAATAGCACACCTTGAGGTTTTATTGAGTTTACCATCACACCATAGACAAACCAATTGCTGCAGCATAATTGGTACCTGTTTCAGGCCAACCAGAGACTGTACCTTAAGTTTTTGTTCACACACATTAGGATCTAATGATTCGTTCAATGCTGTTATTGTTTTCTTAATCATTTCTTTTTCATGTGTTTCATCAAACCCTTTTAATTTCAATAATTGATGAATCTCTCTATTACTTACTCTCAAACTGTGAATTTTCCATGGTCGTGATGTAGTAACAATGGTGTATTTCTTTGTAAAGTCACGTTCAGGAAGGCCTGCCTGGAACTCATTTCTAGTCTCACTGTCAAAAGACCATTCATCTAAACCATCAAGCAAAATAATTATCTTTTCAGAATCATTTTCCAGAAGTTTACTTAAATTTTTTATCTTATCATATCGCATTTCAAGCATTTCTTGGATACTTCGGATCTTTATGTAATGTCTAAGAGAAAAATAAAACATAAAATCAAATTTGTTCATTTCCTTGACTCCTTCAAACTCATCATCTTCATTGTGTCCATCACTGTGTGCCATACACCAACAGTTTGATCAAATATTTACAGAAACTACTCTTACCAGACCCTGCATCTCCAATAACAATAAATAAATTTCTGTGGTTCCCCGTTCTTGGTGAAAATCTCTGACATGGACTCTATTTCTTTTTCCTCAGACTCCCCTCTGTTCTTTTCTATCTTGCTTGTTATAGTGGGTCTTATATAAATGTCACTGAAGTTACAAATTTTCCTCATCTGGTTGTAAAGGTATTGCCGATACCTTAAGTACATCACTGCAATAATGTTTCTATCAATTGAGTACGACAATCTGAAATTTAATAAAACAGCCCATAAAATCAGGCATGCTTACAAAATTATCTAAATATATCAAGATTTCCTCACAAAAAATTTGTGAAATACAGACAATCTAGAGAAATTCTCAAGACATTGAAATGATGATTTTGTAGTAAGTGTTGTTTTGTTAAAGTATAAATTAAATACAAAAATATATGTTATTGGTTATTGTGAGCAAAACAAAATAAAAGCTTACATATTTTTTGATTCTATGAAAGATATCTAGAATTACGAAAAATGCATATTTACTATAAAGGTGATAAAAACATAACAGGTTTTGATAAAAGTAATTTCTTACATAATTATGTAAGCCTACTAGGTCATAAGTTTTTGTAAACAATTTATTTAAATAAATGAGGTGAAATCGTAATATATGACACAATTTGCTTCAAACAAATGACTTTCATATAAATATATTACTAATAACTCAATTATCACAAAATCATAGCTAAATAATGATCATGATAACCAATGGCTTAATTTCCGTAACTGTACGGTGCTGTACAAAAAACAATCCAAGAAAAAAATGGGGCCTCCATTACTAAAATACGATTTAGACTTCCCTCGCTGTGTTTTGTAAATTAAGGACTGAAATTGGTGGGTTTTGTTTGCAAAAGGCTAAAAATTGATCTTTTTGAGAACCCTGCCACATTATTTTTGATGAATTTTTCTTTTTCAGACTACCAACCTGGCAATAATCTTAAATCACCGGACCGGTGCTAAATTTAGTGGCCTATGGCCTTGAACTGGCACTTATTTCGAAGACTGTATTGTTTTTTAACAAAATGCCTTTTCATTATATATATGACATTACTGTTTTAGCCTTTTCATATTCTATATAACATACCAGATTTAGTATTTTCATATTCCCCTATATAACAAACCTGAATTTACCTGGCTTCATATTATATATAACATACCTAATTTAACCTTTTCATATTCTATATAAACATACCTGATTTAGCCTTTTCCATATTGTAATTGTTTTTGTTGAGGAGAATCTTCTACCTTGAGTCTTTTTATCTCCTACAACATAAAATATAATACAAACAATTGTGTGTTTTATTTATTAAATTTTCAAAATGTTTCATTGTATAAAGTAATACATGTATTTGTATATTCCAGTCTGTTTGTATAACATACAGCTTCCAAATATACAGTATAATTTCTACGAGACAAACTTCGATAAGTTGATAACAGTAATACAAAAAATACATGTACAGGTTTAAACAGTCACACATGTACCGGGTTATCAACCAGAAACAAACAGTAATACATGTACCGGTATAATCAACCAAAAACAAACAAGTAATACATGTACCGGTATATCAACCAGAAACAAACAGTTATACATGTACCAGTATAACAACCAGAAACAAACAGTAATACATGTACCGGTATATCAACCAGAAACAAACAGTAATACATGTACCGGTATATCAACCAGAAACAAACAGTAATACATGTACCGGTATATCAACCAGAAACAAACAGTAATACATGTACCAGTATATCAATCAGAAAAACAACAGTTTATACATGTACCAGTATATCAACCAGAACAAACATTATACATGTACCAGTATAACAACCAGAAACAAACAATAACATATGTACAAGTATATCAACCAGAAACAACAGTTATACATGTACCAGTATAACAACCAGAAACAAACAGTTATACATGTACCGGTAAATATCAACCAGAAAACAAACAGTTATACATGTACCAGTATATCAACCAGAAACAAACAGTTATACATGTACCAGTATATCAATCAGAAAACAAACAATAACATATGTACCAGTATATCAACTTGAAACAAACAGTAATACATGTACCGGTATATCAACCAGAAACAAACAGTTATACATGTACCAATAAACAACCAGCAACAAACAGTAATACATGTACCAGTATATCAACCAGAAACAAACAGTTATACATGTACCAGTATAAACAACCAGAAACAAACAGTTTACATGTACAAGTATATCAACCAGAAACAAACAGTTATACATGTACCAGTATAATAACCAGAAACAAACAGTTATACATGTACCGGTATAACAACCAGAAACAAAAGTAATACATGTACCGGTATAACAACCAGAAACAAACAGTTATACATGTACCGGTAATAACAACCAGAAACAAAAAGTAATACATGTACCGGTATATCAACCAGAACAAAAAGTAATACATGTACCGGTATATCAACCCAGAAACAAACAGTAATACATGTACCGGTATATCAACCAGAAACAAACAGTAATATATGTACCGGTATATCAACCAGAAACAAACAGTAATACATCTACCGGTATATCAACCAGAAACAAACAGTAATACATGTACCGGTATATCAACCGAAACAAACAGTAATACATGTACCGGTATATCAACCGGAAAAAACAGTAATACATGTACCGGTATATCAACCCGGAAACAAACAGTAATACATGTACCGGTTATCAACCGGAAACAAACAGTAATACATGTACCGGTATATCAACCAGAAACAAACAGTAATACATGTACCAGTATATCAACCAGAAACAAACAGTAATACATGTACCGGTATATCAACCAGAAACAAACAGTAATTCATGTACCAGTATATCAACCAGAAACAAACAGTATTACATGTACCGGTATATCAACCAGAAACAAACAGTTATACATGTACCAGTATATCAACCAGAAACAAACAGTAATACATGTACCAGTATATCAACCAGAAACAAACAGTTATACATGTACCAGTATATCAACCAGAAACAAACAGTGATACATGTACCAGTATATCAACCAGAAACAAACAGTTATACATGTACTGTATATCAACCAGAAACAAACAGTAATACATGTACCAGTATATCAACCAGAAACAAACAGTAATACATGTACCGGTATATCAACCAGAAACAAACATTAATACATGTACCGGTATATCAACCAGAAACAAACAGTAATACATGTACCAGTATATCAACCAGAAACAAACAGTAATACATGTACCAGTATATCAACCAGAAACAAACAGTAATACATGTACCAGTATATTAACCAGAAACAAACAGTTATACATGTACCAGTATATCAACCAGAAACAAACAGTAATACATGTACCAGTATATCAACCAGAAACAAACAGTAAAACATGTACCAGTATATCAACCAGAAACAAACAGTAATACATGTACCGTATATCAACCAGAAACAAACAGTGGTACTCAACCAGAAACAAACAGTAATACATGTACCAGTATATTAACCAGAAACAAACAGTTATACATGTACCAGTATATCAACCAGAAACAAACAGTAATACATGTACCAGTATATCAACCAGAAACAAACAGTTATACATGTACCAGTATATCAACCAGAAACAAACAGTAATACATGTACCAGTATATCAACCAGAAACAAACAGTAATACATGTACCAGTATATCAACCAGAAACAAACAGTTATACATGTACCGGTATATCAACCAGAAACAAACAGTAATACATGTACCAGTATATCAACCAGAAACAAACAGTTATACATGTACCAGTATATCAACCAGAAACAAACAGTAATACATGTTCCGGTATATCAACCAGAAACAAACAGTAATACATGTACCAGTATATCAACCAGAAACAAACAGTAATACATGTACCAGTATATGAACCAGAAACAAACAGTTATACATGTACCGGTATATCAACCAGAAACAAACAGTAATACATGTACCAGTGTATCAACCAGAAACAAACAGTAATACATGTACCAGTATATCAACCAGAAACAAACAGTCATACATGTACCTGTATGTCAACCAGAAACAAACAGTTATACATGTACCGGTATATCAACCAGAAACAAACAGTAATTCATGTACCGGTACATCAACCAGAAACAAACATTAATATATGTCCCGGTTTATCAACCAGAAACAAACATTAACACATGTACAGGTATATCAACCAGAAACAAACAGTAATACATGTACGGGTATATCAACCAGAAACAAACAGTAATACATGTACCAGTATATCAACCAGAAACAAACAGTAATACATGTGCCGATATATCAACCAGAAACAAACAGTAATTCATGTACCGGTATATCAACCAGAAACAAACAGTAATACATGTACGGGTATATCAACCAGAAACAAACAGTAATACATGTTACCGGTAAATCAACCAGAAACAAGCAGTAAAACATGTACCAATATATCAACCAGAAACAAACAGTCATACATTGTTCTGGTATATCAAAGAGAAACAAACAATTGAACACATTCTACCTCTTTCTGCTCTGTCTCGTGAACAGTAAATCTTCTTTTTAACTCTGTACGTTCTTTCTCAGCTTCCGACATCTGTGCTTTAAGTTCAATTAATTTACTTGTGAGCACCTCAAATTCCTCTTTGGTTGCTGCATTTTCTGTTCTCATTTCTTCTTTGATTTGTGTCAGAATTTCTTCAAAGTCTTCAGTGGTAATAATGAATTCCTTCTTCTTTAGCTTATAACAAGAAACAATTTTCAAATGTAGCTGCTATGTGATTTATTATATTTATAACATATCATATATAAGGTCAAACTCTTTTTTTCAAAATCATCTCAATTTTTCTTTAATCTTTACTCTCTTACTTTATGTTATGACTTCTCAAATCAAGGCAGGATAGACGGACTATTTTTCTATTTTTATTTTTTCCTTCTTTAACCTAAAAATTAAAAACTAAGATATGCATTTATATATTTACATTTTGTAGGTATTTTTACTTGATTTCATTGATAAAAGTTAATTTAAGGCAGTTGTTATTTAAATTTGATTATAATGAAACAAATTAAAGCATTTTATTCTATTATCATAAATTTACCTGAATTTAGAGCTGAGCTTATTTTAAATTATTACAACTTAAAGATTTCAAATATAATTCTTTATGTACACTTACATCTTGAAGTTTCCCGACAGCTTGTTGTGCATCTTGTCGATGTAAAAGATCTTTACCATCTTGTAGAACAGCTATCATGTCATCGATATAACAATTAGCCTTGCTCTCCTCTAACTCCATAGAGCTCGAGTGAAAAATTTCGTTTCGATACTGCCGTACCTAATATACAGAAAACAAATAATACAACATTCACATAAATACAGTGTTCAGCAATGAGACTAAACACAATTCCTAAGTTGAGAATTAAAACTGTAAATAAGGAGTTACTTTAAAATACTTACCATAATAATCATTATTATTATGGTGTTTAAACTGCAGATTATATAAAAGCAAATGGAATAGAAATTGCTTTTCATAAATGTTATAATTATTTCACTGAAGTAATAGTATGTACGTGTTGCATTTGCTTATTAAAGGGACTTCACTGAAGTTTTTTTGACATGATGGGACTGAAAATATTTTTTTCCAGATAATTGTACCATTTGATGTAGGTTTAGACCACTAATCTTTCTGCAAAATTAAAGATCATTCACACACTTCGTTTTTCCAGAATAATTATTCAAATTGTAAGAAACTGACCAAAACTGAAAAGTGTTAAAACGCTTTTCACTCAAATTAGGCTAAGAAAAGCACAAAAATACGATTTTCAATTTATTTCAAAGTATATTTCTTAAATATCTTTGCATATATTACTATTTAAAGTGCCCCAGCTCATTTATGTAAGAATTTCATTATTATGTTATGTTTTTAGACTTTTAGACCTCAGTGGAGTCCCTTTAAGTACAAATAACCTCCTTCTTTACATTTAACAGTGAAGCTTAAAATAAAAAAATGTTTTTGTTTCCCGCCCACACTAGCTAGCTAGCAAAAAGATTGTATTGCAAACAAAATATTTGTGAGTAAGATTTTATGCATAACAATTTTAAATCATTACACATTTGTTGCAAATCGTTTTTCTGGCATTAAACTCATAGTTATATGGACATAATTTCAGCGGTATGGGTTAATTCCTTTAAAAATTCAAAAGGTAACTAAGGTAACAATATTCTCTTTTTACTTTTATATTCAATTAACAAACTACATTTAAATAATTACAGTTAACCTTAAAGCTGCATGCCTCCAGATGAGTAAAAATATTTCAATAATCAACTTTGAAAAATATGTACTAATATTTTTGAACAAGAGGGTCATGATGGCCCTGAGGTTGCTCACCTGTATATAGGCCCCCGGAGCGGGGCAAGTTTGAACCCTAGGGTTTTTATTTGAACAAACTTGGAAGACACTCATTGGAAGATGTTTCATGATGTTAAGTTTTTACTACACACAAATAATGAAAAAACAATGATCTGCCCCCCCCCCTGGCAGGGCTAATTTTAACCCAAGGGCTTTTATTTGAACAAACTTGGTGGATACCCATAATAAGAAGTTTCATGCTAAACATCTTCATGTAAGCTCTAGCTCATTTGGTTTTTTAAAAGATGATTTTTTAAGTTTTTACAAATAGTTAAAAACAACGACAGCCATAACTCTGAGTTAAAGTGTCTGACCGGAACAAGCCGATGATATGCGCATCTCCTCTTGATATTGATGATTCCCATAAAGTTTCGTTGAATTCCAGCCAGTAGTTGCAGATAAGTAGTGCGGAAACGATTTTTACTCTATATGCATACTACATAACTAATCAAGGGCCATAACTCTGAGTTAAAAGGTCTGACCGGAACAAGCCGATGAATATGCGCATCTCCCTCTTGATATTGATGATTCCCATAAAGTTTCGTTGAATTCCAGCCAATAGTTGCAGAGAACTACTCCGGAAATGATTTTTTACTCCATATGCATATTGCATAACTAATCAAGGGCCATAACTCTGAGTTAAAGTGTCTGACCCGAAAACAAGCTGACGACATGCGCATCTCCTCTTGGTATGAAGGTTCCCATTAAGTTTCGTTGAATTCCAGCCAGTAGTTGCAGAGAAGTAGCGCGGAAACGATTTTTTACTCCATATGCAATACTGCATAACTAATCAAGGGCCATAACTCTGAGTTAAAGAGTCTGACCGGAACAAAGCCGATAATATGCGCATCTCCTCTTGGTATTGATGATTCCCATAAAATTTCGTTGAATTCCAGCCAGTAGTTGCAGAGAAGTAGTGCGGAAACGATTTTTACTCTATATGCATACTGCATAACTAATCAAGGGCAATAACTCTGAGTTAAAGTGTCTGACCGGAACAAGCCGAGGGACGATATGCGCATCTCCTCTTGATATTGATGATTCCATAAAGTTTCGTTGAATTCCAGCCAGTAGTTGCAGAGAACTACTCCGGAAACGAAATTCGGACGGAGACGGACGAAACGGACGGTCAGAAATGCGCAATCTCCTCTTGATATTGATGATTCCCATAAAGTTTCGTTGAATTCCAGCCAGTAGTTGCAGACAACTACTCCGGAAACGAAAATTCGGACGGACGGATGGACGGACGGACAACGCCAAAACTATATCCCCTCCCCGAATTCCATCGGCGGGGGATATATAAGCATGAAATGGAGGCGTGCTGCTTTAATATTTTACAAAATTTAAAATAAACATAATAAATATAGTATACAATCTTAGTTACCTTTGAAAAGAAGATTGTTTGGTCCTGTAACATTGCATCCAATGTGACTATGAAAGTATTTGTTATTTATGATAACATGAAGCAACCCAGTACAATCGGTGTCGACTGCTGATGTCTTGTCCTTGTACCCAGGAGCATTTATAAAACATTTGCAAACGTTCCATGGGTCGGTCGACCACTGTTGGGCATCACTGTTTTTCCAAAAAGGTGCTGGTGGCATTGATGCATGATACTGTATAATGCTGTCATAGATGGCACCACATATATTGTTTGGACAGGGTCTCTTATTATTAGGGAAACAACAGTTACATTTATCTTGTTTGAGGGGACATATCCCTTTTGAGACTCGGACATGATCTGGCTGGATAGTTGTTATCTGACAGGCGCCACATGGTATGTTTGGTTGAGGAGTCTTTGTTTGTTGTATTTTGTTAATAATATCTTTGTGCTGCTGGTTTCCTATGTCATCACAAATGGCGCAAGTCCCTCTTTAAGATAACCCAAGCCTAGGCCAGCCTTAACCCACTGCCGGTATTTGTTGTTCTTTAAATGTATCTCATGTGCCATCTTGATTTCTAGAAAGAAAAAAAATATTTTTAGCTACAATTTGTAAAAATCCAAGGAAACCAACATTAACTATGACTGATCACAAAACACTTGTACATGTATGCCCTGAAAAGCTGGGTCCAGTTAAAGGACCATGAACTTTGACTTATAATGAAGGCATTGTTACAATCTCTAGAGGGCCATATTGGCCCTGAGATTTGTTGTTAGAAATGGTCATATACAGAAGTAGATATTATTTGGGCCACATTGAGCAGCCAAAATCAATTCAACAATTTCTAGTCACATGGTGGAGTCACTTTGTGGAGTCACGTGGTGAAGTCATTTGGTGGTGTCACATGGTGGGGTCACGTGGTGGGGTCACGTGGTGGAGTCACGTGGTGGAGACAAGTGGTGGAGTCACGTGGTGGAGTCACGTTGTGGAGTCATGTGCTGGTGGTGTCACATGCTGGTGGTGTCACGTGCTGGTGACATGTGGTGGTGACAAGGTCTTGTCCTTAAGTATGTTCTGTTATAATATGAAGTTGATCCCTTCAATAATAGCAAAGTTACAGCCAGTTACAGCAAAAACAATGAAAAGGTCAAGGTCATTTATGAGTTGAAGGTCAAATCCATTCAAAATAACAAAGTTACAGCCAATAATAGCCAAAAAAATGAAAATTTCAATAATTTGACCTTCATAGTCAAGATCATTTATGAGTGAAGGTCAAGGTCTGTCTGGTTATTTATAAGGGTTATCCTTAAAGATTATTATGTTCAAGTTTCAAGACAATCTATTCAAAAATAACAAAGTTACAGCCAACAATAGCCAAAAAAAATTAAATTTCATTAATTTGACCTTCAAAGTCAAGGTCATTTATGAGTGAAGGTCAAGGTCTGTCGGGTTATTTTTAAGGGATATCCTTGAAGATTATTATGTTCAAGTTTGAAGACAATCCATTCAACAAGAGGGCCATGATGGCCCTGAGGTCACTCACCAGTATATAGCCCCCCCTTACCCCCACCCCACCCCCCCCCAACGTTGCAGAGCCAATTTTAACCCAAGGGCTTTTATTTGCACAAACTTGGTAGACACCCATAAGAAGATGTTTCATGCTAAACATTTAAGCTCTAGCTCATTGGGCTTTTTTAAAAGAAGATTTTTTTTAAGTTTTTTACTATACACATATAGTTAAAACAATGACACCCCTGGGGCCGGGCCAGTTTTTGACCCCAGGGCTTTTATTTGAACAAATTTTGTAACACTTACTAGAAGATGTTTCATGCTTAATATCTAAAATCTAGCTATTTGAGTTTTTTCAAAGAAGATTTAAAGTTTTTTGCTAAACACACATATAAAGAAAATCAATGACCCCCGGGGCGGGGCCAATTTTCACCCCTGGGCTTGTATTTGAACAAACTTGGGTAGACAACCTATTAGAACATGTTTTGATGCTCAATATCTTAGCCTTAGCTCTCTGAGTTCTTTAAAAGAAGATTTTTTAAGTTTTTACTATATGCATATAGGGAAAATCAATGACCCCCGGGGCTGGGCCAATTTTCACCCCAGGGCTTTTATTTGAACAAACTTGGTAGACACCCATTAAAACATGTTTCATGCTAAATATCTTAGCTCTAGCTCTTTTGGGTTCTTTAAAAGAAGAATTTTTAAGTTTTTACTATATGCATATAGGGAAAATCAATGACCCCCCGGGGCCAATTTTGACCCAAGGGCTTTTATTTGAACAAACTTGGTAGACACACACTAGAAGATGTTTCATGCCAAATATCTAAGCTCTAGCTCTTTGAGTTCTTTAAAAGAAGATTTTTAAGTTTTTACTATATGCATATAGGGAAAATCAATGACCCCCGGGGCGGGGCCAATTTTCACCCCAGGGCTTTTATTTGAACAAACTTGGTAGACACCCCATTAGAACATGTTTCATGCTAAATATCTTAGCTCTAGCTCTTTGGGTTCTTTAAAAGAAGATTTTTTAAGTTTTTACCATACGCATATAGGGAAGATCAAATGACCCCCGGGCGGGGCCAATTTTGACCCAAGGGCTTTTATTTGAACAAACTTGGTAGACACTCACTAGAAGATGTTTCATGCCAAATATCTAAGCTCTTGCTCTTTGAGTTCTTAAAAAAAAGATTTTTCAAGTTTTTACTATATGCATATAGGGAAAATCAATGACCCCGGGGCGGGGCCAATTTTCACCCCAGGGCTTTTATTTGAACAAACTTGGTAGACACCCATTAGAACATGTTTCATGCTAAATATCTTAGCTCTAGCTCTTTGGGTTCTTTAAAAAGATTTTTTAAGTTTTTACTATATGCATATAGGGAAAATCAATGACTCCCGGGGCGGGGCCAATTTTGAACCCAGGGCTTTTATTTGAACAAACTTGGTAGACACTCACTAGAAGATGTTTCATGCCAAATATCTAAGCTCTAGCTCTTATGGTTTTTTAAAAGAAGATATTTAAAGTTTTTTCTTTTGGTTGCCATGCCATGGCAACCAGAGTTTTGCATGGAATTAAATTCTTTGAACAATTTTTAAAGGTGACCACCAAAGGAACATTCCTGTGTAGTTTGGATGAAATTGGCTTAGTGGTTTATAAGGAGATGTCATTTAAAGTAAAAGTTTATGGACGGACGGACGACGGACGGACGACGGACGCAGGACAAAAAGCGATCACAAAAGCTCACCCTGTCACTTTGTGACAGGTGAGCTAAAAATAACCAAGTTACAGCCAATAACAGCATTAACCTTGAAGGTCAAGGTCATTTTTGGATGAAGGTCAAGATTAGTGTAGTCTACTGAAAGGTCTTGTCCCAAGGGTTGTTGAGGCCAAGTATGAAGACAATACACCAAGAAATAAACAAGAGCACCGCTAGGCGGAGCATTATATGCCCGAATGTACTTAAGCTGTAGGTTGATTAATGCTGGAGTTATTGAGCGAAAACTGTTTTCAGTTTAAAGGTGATAGTAACCTTGATCTTTGACATTTTGATCCCAAAATCAATAGGGATCTTCTACCCTATATGGACAATCATCCTATGAAGCCTGTCGACCAAATGGAACTTAAGTTATGCAGCGGAAACCATTTTCAGTTTAAGGATAATAATGACCTTGGCCTGTGACTTTGTGACCCCAAAATCAATAGGGGTCTTCGACCCAATATGGCAATCATCCTATGAAGTTTGAAAACTGTGGGCCAAATGGAACTTAAGTAATGCTCTTGAAACCATTTTCAGTTTTACGGTAATTGTGACTATGACCTTTGACCTTCTGACCCCAAAATCAATAGGGGTCTTCTGCCCAATATGGACAATCATCCTATTAAGTTTGAATACAGTGGGCCAAATGGAACTTAAGTTTTGTTCCGGAAACCATTTTCAGTATTTAGCTAATAGTGACCTTGACCTTTGACCTTGTGACCCCAAAATCAATAGGGGTCTTCTACCCAATATGGCCAATCATCCTATGAAATTTGAAAACTGTGGGCAAATTGGAACTCAAGTTATGCTCCGGAAAGCATTTTCAGTTTTACGGTAATAGTGACATTGACCTTTGACCTCAAAATCAATAGGGGTCTTCTACCCAATATGGGCAATCTTCCTATGAAGTTTGAATACTGTAGGGCAAATGGAACTTAAGTTATGTTCCCGAAACAAATTTCAGTTTTACGGTAATAGTGACCTTGACCTTTGACCTTGTGATCCCAAAATCAATAGGGGTCTTCTACCCAATATGGCCAATTATCCTATGAAATTTGAAAACTGTGGGTCAAATGGAACTTAAGTTATGCTCCGGAAACCATTTTCTGTTTTATGGTAATAGTGACCTTGACCTTTGACCTTGTGACCCCAAAATCAATAGGGGTCTTCCATCTAATATGGGTAATAATCCTATGAAGTTTGCATACTGTGGGCCAAATGGAATTAAGTTATGCTCCGGAAACCGTTTTCAGTTTTACAGTAATAGTGACCTTGACCTTTGACCTTGTGACCCCAAAATCAATAGGGGTCTTCTACCCAATATGGGTAATCATCCTATGAAACTTTAATACTGTGGGCTAAATGGAACTTAATTTATGCTCCGGAAACCAAATTGCTTACAGACGGACGGATGAACGTACGGACATACCATCTTTTGACATTTATGAGGCAAATCAGCTCATAAACACAACCTGGACCAACGTCCATAAGCAAAATAAGCTCATAAAAACAAAAAATATCTCTTAATTTGAATTTTATGAGTTTTTGTTCTTTATTTAACTACGGAATGAAGCTCATACCCAAACCAAAAGGAAAGCTTGCGGCAAGCTTGCTGCAAGCTTGTCGCAAGCTTACATTGGCTATTTATGCTTGCTGTAAGCTTGCTGCAAGCTTGTGCAAGCTCGACAGTAGTTTCATACAGAATACTGCAAGCTTGCGCAAGCTTACAAAACAATTTTTATCGCAAGCTTCTTCGAAAGTTTAGACTTAGAAAATTCTGTGAAAGCAGGAAAATGAAAAGTAGTGAAAAATTTCTAAGTACAAAAACTTGGAAATGTTTATAAAATCATTTCACTCAAACTAATTAGCATTTATATAATATAATGGTATTCAAATGAAATCATTTATTTCATAGATTTTATTTGCCTGTCTTACATTCTTTGTTTTTAAGATTCATATAACTTCATCAATTGTTTTTAATTACTCAATAGTGTTATTAAAATTCTTATTACTTTCTCAAAATTATTAATTAATGCCATGTCAAAAATTAGAGGTTCACTTGAGACATCTGGATGATGTTCAGTAAAAAAAAGAAAATCACCCAAAATCAAAATGAAAGAGGAAATCAAGAGTGTTAATTCAGCTTATAAATTTCTAATTAAAGCTTTCAACACAATTAAACTAAGATAAAGTCAGTATTTTAAATTAGTTATTATGAAAGTTAACAAAAGTCACATTTTTTAACAATTGTGAACATACAAGCAAATATAATGAACATTTTATTTTGTCTAATGGCTATTTTTTTTTATTTCAATCATTGAATGTTAATTTGTTTTATTCATGTGTCTTTTAATTTTTAATTCATTAGCACAAGTATATCCCTTCTTAAATATTAACTATCTTGTGCAGAAGTTAATTATGGCATAATTAAGATTCAATTTGACATTTCATAAATTGGTCTCCTGTGAGTATTAATTGTAGACTGTTCACACAACTTACTATAAACATGTGTTATGTATAGGATATCGACCGAGTACGAGGTCTTTCTATTTAGGAAAGACCTGATCACAAATTTCATGTTTCATGAAATTCGTGACCAGGTCTTTCCTAAACGGAAAGGTCGATGTACGAGGCCGATATCCAACATACACACCGTCAAACTATTGGCTTGAGCAATGGCTCAAGAAGGATTTGGTGCAATGCACAAAGATTATTTTTTAGCACAGCGCATACACAGGTAAGCTTTTATCAACGTTCTGCTTAGATATGATATATATTTTGCATTTCACTCTGCTTTTTCCTTTGATAATAATCAAAAAAAGGTAAATGTGCAATTTGTTAATATTAAAGTGAATCTGTAATGGAAGGTATGTAAAAGAATGAATAATTGTGTTGATAGTATTTCGAATCAGTCATTTCAAATTCTAGAACATTTGCTCCCCCAGAACAGTTGCCCTCTCGGACGTATGCCACCTTTTTTTTGCTTGTAACTTGTCAGAGGTCATCTCGTGTATATATTTTACGTATTTTATTTTTTTATTTATAGATGCTAATTTTTAAGTTTTCACAAATTTGCGCGAGATTTTTTGTTTATTGAAGCAAAATGGAATTTCGACAATAGGCGATGAATTTTAATTTTTGTAACAAACAATTCAACAATTAAATGTTTTAACATTTTTAAAACATGGGGGTGATGGCAAATGTCCAACCCTTCCAAGGATAGGGGGGGGGGCAATGTCCGCCACTGCAAAAAGGGAGCAAACTCCGAGGGTGCAACTGTCTGAGGGGCAAATGTCCGATACCCAGCACACCATGAAAGACTTACATATGTATATTGTTGCATGACAAGTGTAAGATACATGATCCGAAATTATATTTCATATAGCAGATTATAAAGTGTTCTAGAATAAAAATAATGAAAATAAATTTTTAAACTAAATCACTTATAACTTTATATTAACATTTCTTTTTCAACATTTTTTAATAATATCCTAATCGTTTTTGTCGATATTTAATAACTAATGGGAGATGTGTGTCCATTGTAGACCAACCCCACTTGAGTACTTGTATCTGCATGTCACTATAAGCAAGGATTGGATTATATCTTTAACGTTCTTTGAACCTAAGCCCTGGATTCGAAGGTTTTCAGGGGGGAAATCAGTTTTGATTTTTTCGCTGGGTTGAATAGAAAGGTAGGGATAAAGCCAAACTAAAAGAGGGGGTGGGGACGGGTTAACGGGGATTTAACAATCTGATTGATCCTGAGGGTGGGAATGTAACCAGGGACTTTGCTATGAACTGTCGGTAGCTGCGGTTTCCTAGGCAAAGCGTATATCAAATGGACGTAATTTGAATCACAAATGAGACGGACATATTTATGTTATATTTTTTCGATATGAAAGTTTCAACTTTGGTACAACTAACTAACTTGTCGAAGAATCAAAATTTTACGTTATTGTGTTGTATTGTGTTTCACAATATCAGATGTGAATAACAAGTCTTTTCTGTATCATATTATAAGGAACCCCAAATATGAGTTATATTTTTATATTACATAATGCATATTTTTGTACATTTTTGTATCTATAGTTTACTTGTTTGTATTTTCAAATTTAAACCTTAAAATAACATGTATTTTTTACAGTAATAACTTCTTCAAACTTTGGTATAGAAACCATCATTCTTAACATGTCAAAACATACTTAAGATATTGTTTAATCAACACATTTTGCTTAAGCCTAGGAAGCACTTTAGGTCTTTTTTAGCACTTTTCTTTGTTTAACAGATGGACTGTTTTTTTTTATAGAGTTTAACAGATGAACTGTTTTTTATTTGAGTAAATACAAACAAATACAGAATAATAGCTGAGTAAAATATCACAGCTTTGTTTCCTTCTTAGTTTTTGACATTTATAACTTCAAAGTGAAAACCCATTAATAAATTAATTCTACTTTTCAAACAATTCCAAAACATACCTATAAAGAGACATTTCAAGTTAGACAGACATAATTTCTTGACTGTCAATAAAGGATATATTTTTGACTTATACTGTCTATGTGTATTTCTACAGGTATGTTAAACTTTAT
The DNA here is from genome assembly GCF_026571515.1 of Ruditapes philippinarum. Classification (NCBI taxonomy): domain Eukaryota; kingdom Metazoa; phylum Mollusca; class Bivalvia; order Venerida; family Veneridae; genus Ruditapes; species Ruditapes philippinarum. The sequence goes on along the minus strand of NW_026862109.1, from coordinate 66,432 downwards.
TTTATATTTTAAGTCATGTTAAACTTTATTTTTATTTTTTAACTCTTTTTCTAAAATCTATAGGACATGAAATTTTGTAGACTTACTTTAGTCTCTGACTTGTTAAAATGTAACTTTATGTTTTACTTACAACATATTTTTCATAGTTTGACTTGTATTTTTGGAACACATGAATACTGTGATTGAACATTGATTTTTGTAATGTAAATTAAGTATTTTATTATATACATTTTGTTGACATGGTACCTGTTACCTATTTTAATTATCAAAATGTTCTCATAATGCTAAGTGAATAATTATTTCCCCAACTTAATTTTAATAAATAATTGTTATTATATTGAAATAAATTCTTAATTGTCAAGAATTTTATATATTGATGTACATGTATTGAGAATTCTTATTATTATACATTGTATTTGTAACATAATTTCTTGGACTGTCAATAAAGGATATATTTTGACTTTGACTTGTGTATTTCTACAGACTATAAACAAAATAGCAATCCTTCCCCTCAAAACAAGGACTTCGTTAAAGAAAAATTTTTACGTTATTGTGTTGTATTGTGTTTCACAATATCAGATGTGAATAACAAGTATTTTCTGTATCATATTGTTTAATAAAGAATTTCAATTTTAGCGGCTTTCCATCTTATATTTAACAAACAATGGCATGTAATTATTGGTCAATTATCACCTGCATAATATCCAACTCAATGTGGTTATTAATAATATCCTAAAAAATATTTTTAATCAATAAAACTCAGTTAACTGCATTAGTAAAGGTTAAAGTTTATTCCCGTATAAACGGTCCACCCTGTCCCAAAATATGGTCCGCCCCGTCCAAACATTACGGTCCGCCCTGGTACGGTCCACCCTGTCCATAATTCGTTAATGCATACACATTGGGTGTTTCCCTTTTCTCCCTAAAATTTCCCCCCAGGATCGATGATCCCTGATTCATATATTAACTTCTACAATAACTTTGATGGAATCAATGGAGGATATTTTATACAGTTTACACGTGTGAATGCATTTTTAGGAACCCGTGCTGGTAAATGGGAGCCACAACTTGTATTTATTGTTTATATTATATACATGTATATAGATTTAATAAATAAGAACAGATTTACCTGTTACTTTTCGGAATGTCTGAATTTGGTCAGATTATGGACACATTTTTAGTTTACATTATTGTTATATATATTGCAAGGGGGCAGGACGTGAAGTGGTTGCACACTTGGTTCAAGCGAGCGAATTGGTTTGCAAACTTGACATAATGGCAAAATATTGGCGTGATTTTTTAAACGGGTGAACGAATTTTTTTGCCAGGGCCATCCTTAAAAAAATGTTTGTTTTGCAGTAACCTGACCCAGAATTTTCAAGAGTGGGTAGGTAGGTCGATTTTTTTTTTTTTTTTTTTTTTTTATTGAACTGTACTCCCAAATAAACATGGAATTTCAAAAATGCTGGACAATATATGCTTTGATAATCTGGTAACCATTAATAAATTGATAAATGAATTCTAATTAAATAATAACTACATTTTATTATTTTTATTTCTTCTATTAACCTTTTAAAAGAACAAAAACCAAAGCACAAGGCATAATTTTCTGATTCAAAAAAAAAAATTTTTTATCCAGACCATGAAAAAAAATTTTGAGTAGGGGCAAATTTTTGTGAGTCGGTCGCGTTTTACTGCAAACAAACATTTTTTTAAGGATGGCCTAGGCAAGTGGGTTTCTTTGTTATTTTTTGAAGTTCATTGGTATGTCTGTTCCATAATGCCTCTGAATATAATATGCCACACTTGGTTAAAGGCTTCAGCATCCTTGATTCTGTTTTGACGAAGTTATTGAAGATATAAATTGATCATGTAGATATTTTGAAATTTGACATGTGATATTTATTGAATTTGAAATTTATTTATTGATATTATTTATATTCATATATATTAAATTATGGAATAGACATACTAATGAACTTTAAAATATCAAAGAAACCCATTTGCCTGGCAAAAATTCGTTACCCATTTCAAAAACTCACGCGTTGTTTGCCATAATGTCAAGTTTGCAAAACCAATTCGCTCGCTTGAACCAAGTGTGCAACCACTTCACGTCCTGCCCCTTGTATTGGTTGAATTGAGGTCAGAAAACTGGTTAGATTCAGGTCTGAATTCGAAATAATTTAGAACGAAATAATTGGTTAATAATTTCTACTTTCGTTTTCGCTGAACACCTTTTGGAAAAATTATCATAGATCTACTGTATCCTAATAAAATTAGTTAAATAAAGTATTCATCAAAATTATGATTTCAGATAACATATATGATTTATAAATGCTTAATAAATGGGTGTTGTCTTTCCATTTGAAACATCAATCGCAACTACTCGGCCCTTTCCATCAGTCTTCGGATAAGGACCTCGAACATAATAGTATGAATACACAGAACGGATGCGGTATTCCGGTCTAACCTACGCTAAGAAACTAAACATGTAAACAAAATAGTAATTTAATGATTGGAGTTGTTGACACCTTTATTTCCAATATATGTAGTAAAAGTCCACCTAAAATAAGAGAATTCATAGGTACAAAAGCAAACAATACATTATTTATATATTTACTAATATGGCTGTAGAACTGAAAGTACAAAAAACCAACCTGTTGACATTTGGTCGGATTTATTTAAAATTTAATAGCGAGCTCGACGAGCTGGCCCGAAGGGCCTGCTCGCAAAGCGAGCTTTACGGTAACGCGAGTACCTGCTAAGTGATGGTTTTGAAAACTTTCGTCCAAAGTACCGAATTGGACACATCGCAACCTTTCGAATTTAAAGATAACGATAAAAACTGAGGAATTCTGACTGAAAACGGATGTGTAGACTGGTCACCCGCGTACGCCTATGGAACCATAATTGGACAGGGAACCAGAATAACGGAAGCTGTGTATAAAAAATGAAAATCGAAGGCGCCATTTTGTTTGAAATCTGATAAATATAAACAATTTTTTTGTCGAATTTTGTGGTGAAAACTATCTAGAATGAAAGAAAATTGTCTAACTAAGAAAATGAATCCGAACACCAATATCTTTTATTCAGTGGGTTAACGCTGTACAGACGTTTAAATTATTGTTTACGTGACGTCACAATGTAGCGCCAAACAGCACGTGCAAAACAAACAAATCAAGTACGCTATTTTAATGTCGCAAACGTTTTAAGTTTTACATTTATTTCACTTTAAATAATCTTTATTTCGCTTGAAAAATTATAGAGTGAAATAAAATAAACAAAGGTTTATCAACGTTTTCAAAACTCGTTATTCATTTAACGACAGGGGCGGAGTCAAATTTACCACAGTACGTGTGACGTCACACGCACTCGTCACTGCATTTGAAATAAAAATGAGCAATTATTTCATACTATTTCACGTTAAAAGTACATCGAGCTCGCTTTGAGGCTTTGCCTTTTTCATATTATCAGAGGGCATATTTAAATTACAAATTGTTGCCAGACATATGAGTACCGGAACAGACATTAGATGTCAAATATATACATTCGTTTTACATTATCTCTGTTTCTGTTTACATCTGTAAACCACGTGGTAGAAACTACTTTCAATCAGTATTGTTTCCGAGGTTAATATTATAGATAATAGCCGAGGCAGTTCCGAATGTTTGAAACAGTTTCAGTTTTTATTAAACCCAAGGCATATAATATGCAACTGGTTATAACAACAAACAAAACAGAAAACAATAAACAGTCAAAAATCACTGAAGTATCACAAATATAAAGAATACAATTGATGACTAGGCTTAATAAAGCAAATAAGAAGATCGATTAGTTGGTTCATTATTCAAGTTCTGCAATTCAAGTACAACAGCGATTGTTTATATTGTAAACAAATGATAACGGAGAATGAGTTGTTAGGCCTAATGTGGGAATTCCCCACGTTTTTCAATAAATTCTACTTTTCGTTTTATAATTATTAACTTTTTTGTTAATTTTGTGTTGGGCCACATTAGTTATTTCTGTTTCATGAAAGTAATCATTTCGGTTTCAAGTATAAAATAATGTAACATAACGGCTACATAGATTTAATAAGATAGCTTACAATCAATTGTCTTCAAATGTTTAAGAAAAAAAATCTTATCCGTGCGACTAAGGCTCCGCCATACTGATATTTTCTTCAATTTTAAGCAGCGCATGCGCGGCATTCATAAAGGCCGCTCAAAACACTAAATATTGTCCTTCACGTTACCAGTAAAATGTATTTTCCGCCTCTATGGCGCTTATATTAATATTTCCTAATTTTCTAAATGATTGAGGCCAAAAATTTAGCAATGTTAGACTTTGGACTTATAAATAATAGATTTTTGTGTTTGGATTGTTTTCTATATTAACTAAAAAACTCAATGATAAAATGTTATTATATAATTGATTTACATAAAATTCATATAGTGCGTTTCCGTAAATTTATGTGTTCTTAATGCAATAAAATTAAGTATGAAAATGGCTTCATCCAGCATTTTTTTTTTGGTTTAAAAAATACAATGTATATTTTACCTTTGTTATAAATATAAATCTAATAAAAATGTTGCATTACTGTTGTTTAAAACCCGGTTCCTGAATAGTTGGTTTAAAAAATGTACCTGCTAGCTAGTTTTGAATAATTTTGATTCGACTTCACACCTAAACAATATTATATGAAAATACATTTTGTAAATATTATCTTTCTTTTATTAGTAAGCAATTACCTGCTTGATTGAAACTGGTTGGTTTCCACCATTCCGAACAAGGTTCGGGTGGCACATAATTAACGTTAACAAATGCCATTTGTAAAACTCTAAGCACAACCATGCTTGGCGTGAGATGAAGCAGAACTTGCAAATGCATTGCATGCATTTGATTTTTGTCATTATTTCTGTATAGTTCTGTTTAAAACAGGGATCGTATACAATGTCCAAGATGAAAATAAGTTTTTGTTTTGCAATAATGCTTGAACAACACTCATTCTAGTCCCATTACTGGTAAATACATTTTATAGATAAACTATTTTTTTAATTTTATCCATATGGACAAACATCTTTAGTTTAAATAATATCTGTCAACACTGACACAGACATCCATGTCCATGTTTTGTTTTGCTCTATATTCTGCATTTTATTTCATTATTCAGTTTCAGTTATATTACATTGTAATATTACACTATACTAATCTTGTTATAAAATAATAACATTGTAGGGTATTTTAAGTAACGACTTTCCTACTATATTATAGTGGCCTACAGTAAGCGCATTTAAAAAAAAATGATTATAATTTAACTTTAAAATACGTATACCTCAAATAACCTCAAATTAAATGTCGGCACACTTTCTTACATAATAAGACTTATTCATATATTTCAATATTAAAAAAACATTTATTTCTTGAAAGAAAACGCTAAAGGTTTTCATTTGGGTACATTCTGATAGTAATCCCGTCATCAAAAATACATGTTTCGGAACTGGTATAAAATGTGTCCCTTTCTTTCAGTTGACATTATAACATGTACCGATATACAAATAAACAATAAAAATGCGGATATGGATTTCAGCATTTTTGCCTCATGTTTGTTTGTTTGGGTTTTTTTTTTTGGTTTTACGTCACATCGACACAGTATATTGTCATATCGCGAACGTTCGCAGCTTAATTTACTGGTGGAGGAAGACCTGCAGGTTGCCCTTCCGTGCATTATTTTCAGTTACGCAAACGGGCACCTGAGTAGAAAACCACGCGGACATTACGTAAGCTAGCTGGACATAGCTTCCTCACAATGAAATAAATCCAAAGTCCCTGGTCGGGGATTCGAACCAACTGAGCGGTGATGGGCAAGTGGTTTGAAGTCAACGACCTTAAAACCACTCGGCCACGTTTCGGCCTCATGTAGATTTAATTATCGGAGAAGCCGCAATAGAATAACTGACTAAGATATTATATTTGTTAATGTCAATATACAACAAAACCAGTGAATAATGTTTTTATATTTATTTATTGGTTTCGTTTACATGAATGGCATTTCAGCGTTGGTTACAAATTACCTTATGATCAACCTGAGAGCCATTTTTTTTAGCCAATTACAAGTCCACAATTTTTCTTGATGAGGCGGCGGCAAGAAAAAATGTGATCACATTTTTATAAAAACATTCTTAAACGAAAAACAACGTGGTTAAAGGCCGAAATAGAGTATTTTTTTCACTGAAATGGAGTGAAAACAACGCGCGTATAATGAAGTTAATTGGTTTAACTAGATAAATCTGCATGATTTGGTAGTATCAATTGTTTGTGTTTCAGCCTCAAAATAGTATAGCCTTGTTATTGGTAAGTTACAGACATAACAGTAATTATTTGTTCTATGCTGCACTTTTTTTAATCTTATACTGTAATTTGCCGGGCCCAAAAAAAAAAAAAAATGGTCCATTATCTTCCCGCCACTCATATATACACTTATATATACACTGAACAGTCTGTGGTCATAAAACGATAGAACTATATTTATAGCATCACGTATATGTGATAATTATATATTACAAGTGCACGCTCTGTGTATATTAATAAATAAACCCATAATACATTATTAAAATAGCAAAAATCAGAATCCCTAATGAAATCCCAAAACCACAAAATTAAAAACGTTGCAAGCTCAGTTTGATCGAGACTGTTCATGGAAAGTACTGGTAAGTGCAAGCTACCGCCCACGCATCGCTAAAGCAGAATTCAACATTAAAACATGAAAATAGCAAAATTTTTAATTTAGAAACATCCGCAAATGCGTTCATATGGCGGGTATCATGGAGCTTTCATTATGGTATGTTCGAGCTTTCCATGAAAAGCGTCGTATCGCCCTAAAGTAAAACAATGCGTGTGCACTAAACAAGAAAACGATGGGCGATATGAATAAAATGGAATTTTGAGGGATAAGAGGCTAAGCATTAAATTCTTTACACTTCTGGGACTACATATGGATCTCAGAATTGAGCTTTGGTATTAATTAATTAAGTAAGGTCTGAGCCTTAATAGGTGTTAGAAGGCAAAATCTAACTAGTATGGATGGTAAACAGTTTATTTAATTGGTATTAAATTAAGTAAGGTGGAGCTTATAGGTGTCAGAGGCAAAATCTATCTAGTATGGATGGATAAACAGTTATTTAGAAAATCGACAGCAAGAGTCAGATAAACGGACCCTTTCTCAAGTCAAGCAACTGTTATAAGTGGAGCTCCAAAGGAAAATATAATATGAGCCAGTTTTCTTTTTAATATTTTTATAAATGACTTTCCTGAGGAATATCCTATACATATAAACTTTTTACAGAAGTACACTAAAATATTTGTTAAAAATTAAGGATAACTAAACATTTTGAAGTGACTAGTCAAGGAAATGAACAAACTAAATCTTCCATAAAAAAGACTAAATTTAAAAACAGCAAAACTTTCCACATAAGGTAAAATGTGCCCTAATTTTTACGAAAATACTAAAATACCTGAGTGGTAAATCTTTTAGTAATCAGATTATTAGATTAAATTGATAAGACACATATTAGGAAGCCAGGGACTTAAATTAAGTTTATTATTTTTTTACCTATTACGAATAAAGAAATGTGTTTAACAACTCTTTCAAATCACCAATGTCAGATCAACATTGAATACAACTCTGCAATATGGACACTCGATTAAAACAAAAATGTAACATCCATTGAACATGATTTCTTTATCTTCTTTATATGAAACTCCAATGAAATTTTGATCGCAGATTTCATGTTTTAAAGAAAAAATATCAATAAATGTTGAAATAAAGGTTTGTTTGAATATTTAGCATCATTCCGCGTTCAGAGTTCGTATTTTTTTTTGTTTTGAGCCCGTACTTTGTGTGGCATTAACATATCTTTGATAACGCAACACAAGGACCCATAGACACATCAGGAGCCCGTACTTTGTGTGGCATTTACATTTCTTTGTTTACCCATAGACACACCAGGACCAACTCGGGAAATGATATATCCACACTGTGCGGAAATCCTAACAATGATAAATATGGAGGAGAGTCAGAGGGGTAGAACTGAATTTAGATATTAAAAAACAAACAAAAAACAATATCCTCATTATTATACTGATATCCTCATTATTATACTAATATTCTCATTATAATACGTACTGACTCATTATTATACTGATATCATCATTATAATACTGATATCCTCATTATTATACTGATATCCTCATTATTATACTGATATTCTCCATATTATACTAATATCCTCATTATGATACTGATATTCTCATTATTATACTGATATCCTCATTATTATACTGATATCTTCATTATTATTCTGATATTCTCATTATTTTACTGATATCCTCATTATTTTACTGATATCCTCATTATTATACTGACATCCTCATTATTATACTGATATCTTCATTATTATACTGATATCATCATTATTATTCTGATATCCTCATTATTATTCTGATATCCTCATTATTATACTGATATCTTCATTATTATACTGATATCTTCATTATTATACTGATATCCTCATTATTATTCTGATATCCTCATTATTATTCTGATATCCTCATTATTAAACTGATATCCTCATTATTATACTGATATCTTCATTATGATACTGATATTCTCATTATTTTACTGATATCCTCATTATTTTACTGATATCCTCATTATTATACTGACATCCTCATTATTATACTGATATCCTCATTATTATACTGATATCCTCATTATTATACTGATACCCTCATTATTATACTAATATCCTCATTATTATTCTGATATCCTCATTATTATTCTGATATCTCCTTATTATTATTATTATCACTGATATCTTCATTATTATACTGATATCTTCATTATTATACTGATATCCCTCATTATTTACTGATACTCTCATTATTATTGACATCTCATATTATTCTACATCCTCATTATTATACTAATATCTTCATTATTATTCTGATATCTTCATTATTATTCTGATATCCTCATTATTATACTGATATCCTCATTATTATTCTGATATCCTCATTATTATACTGATATCTTCATTATTATACTGATATCTTCATTATTATACTGATATCTTACATCCTCATTATATTCTGATATCCTCATTATTATTACTGATATCCTCATTATTATACTGATATCTTCATTATTATTCTGATATCCTCATTATTATACTGATATCCTCATTATTATACTGATATCCTCATTATTATACTGATATCCTCATTATTATACTGATATCCTCATTATTATACTGATATCTTCATTATTATACTGATATCCTCTTCATTATTATTCTGATATCCTCATTATTACATGTATACTGATATCTGCATTATTATTCTGATATCTTCATTATTATTCTGATATCTTCATTATTATACTGATATCCTCATTATGATACTGATATCCTCATTATTTTACTGATATCTTCATTATTATACTAATATCCTCATTTTTATTCTGATATCTTCATTATTATTCTGATATCTTCATTATTATTCTTATATCTTCATTATTATTCTGATATCTTCATTATTATTCTGATATCCTCATTATTATACTGATATCCTCATTATTATACTGATATCCTCATTATTATTCTGATATCTTCATTATTATACTAATATCCTCATTATTATACTGGTATCCTCATTATAATACTGATATCTTTATTATTTATACTGATATCTTCATTATAATACTGATATCTTCATTATCATTATAATTCTGAATTAAATCATTATCATCATACATTTGTTTCTACGTAAAAATTCATAAGCAGATCCTTCACAAAACTATAACTTTAGAAATTAGTACCTGCTATTAACCGTTTTGATTTCGTGGAGCATTTGAGCCGCGTCACGACAAAATCAACATAATGGGTTTGCGGACCAGCACTGGATCTAGTACACCAGTACCTGCGCGATCACCATAATAGCTGACCAATAGATCAATCCACGGCTTCTGATTCAGATCCATGCTGGTTGGCTATCAGTTTCTCTACTTGTTCAAGGTTTGTAAGCACAAGCAGAGAGTCTGATGAGGTCCATGCTGGTTTTTGCTTACAACCTTATAAACAAGTAGAGAAACTGATAGCCAACAGCATGGATCCTGATCAGACTGCGTGGATTGGATCCATGCTGGTCAGAAACTCATTATGTTGGTTTTGTTGTGACCCGGCTCATTTGTTTTAATGAACACGAACAGTTTACAACTTAAAATAAAGAATAGGAAAATAATTACATCTGCAATTATATAATATCATTTGCAATACCATACGGGGTGAATTGATCCGAGGTCGGTTTAAGAAAACTAAACGATATTATGGCCTCATACTTTGGGTAAAATAGCTTTTAAAATTTCTTCCAAAACGGTTTATGTCCTTTTTGAAAAAATGAGAATTTGGGGAGCTTGGCACTCCTATTAAATGTTATCGTCGAGTGGGCCTCCCTTAAAAAAGGGAAAGTAACACCAAAAACCGCTATTTTTAACAGATCAACAAAAGACACATTTCAGATCTTTTTGATTGAGGGAAGACCTCAGGTGTCCCTTTGTCCCTTTATTACAGGTATAGTAATAGGTGTCCCTTTGTCCTTTAATACAGGTATAGTAATTAGAGCAAAGATGTATCCATGGATGGTAATGAAACGTAACCTTGTAAAATGTTACACCCACTCATGTGATCACTTTATAAGAAAACAGAAAAACTTGTTTTTAAGCCGCCGCATTTTCAAAATAATAATTTATATGTATGCTACCTGATTTATGATCAAATTGAATTTCATCACAAAGTCAATGTCTCATTCCTAGTACAGTAACATTATTGATGTACTGGCAGCTTAGTCTTTGCTGTATATAAAAATAGTCGGAAATAATTTTTAACAAGATTTATACCCCAACTTGTTCTGTTAGAGAGGAAAAACAAATGATACACAAATCAATTTTGTACAATCTTTTTTTAAGAAAAGTCACACATTCATGCTATCAAAACCAATCAAACAAACATGATTTATTTTTAAAATACTACATTAATAACAAAAACAGTAATAATAACAATTCTCTCTATGAAACGTCCATGATAAAGATCATATACTGAATAACTGTTTTCCATAAAAATTTCAAGTTTTAAACAGACATGTTTAATATATAAGCATATATATATTTGACATATTCCAGCATGATTTTTTCTTAACTTTCATATAGAATTGTTTAAGCATAAATAAACATGGCCAAAATATATGTGTTATCAAGTACATGTAATTTAAGGTTTATAAATGTACTAGATGGATTTAATCATACAATATTCACTAAACAGACATTTAGTTAATATATAATGTACAATCGACATAACATATTACAGCATGAACTTATCTTAACTTCATATAAAATTGTTTATGCATAAACATGGACAATATAGATTTGTTATGAGAACATGTAAATTGTATTTTTACAAATATACTAGAATTATAAAATCTATATTCCAAGTCACAAACAAACATGTCTGATGCATGTGTTCACAAGACATAACAAATCTAAGCATGAAATAAAGATAAACATTCATATATCTAGTTAAAAATTATGTAATAACATCTTTATGTAATTATATGTTTACTTATATACCAGATGAATTTACTCTACATATACATTTAAAGTTTAAAGGCACATTTCGCCTCAGAAATGAATATATTTTTATTTTTGTAAAAGGGCCAATATTTGTTTTATAATGTTGTAATAATATATTTAGAAAAAGTGATATTCTTATCACCTGTCAAAAAATTTAGTTTGTTAATAGAGATGCAAAATGTAAAAAAAAATGTAATTTGACTTCCATATATAATACTTATTCACCATACTTGTACTAGTTGCTAAAATGCAAAAGAAACAAAAGTTGGCTTAGATATATGGCCAATGAAAAACGTTTTGGACACCAAAAACATAAACTTTTGAAAAATAACTATGCATTTTTTAAGCTTAATGGGCCTTTAAATCAAACATGAATAAATGCAAAAGAAACAAATTATGGCTGTGCTATATGGACAATGAAAAACTCTTTGGACACAAAAAAAATAAGCTTTTGAAAAATAAAAGGGAGTGCATTTTTTTAAGGCTTAATGGGCCTTTAAGGCAAACAAGTATAACATTTTAAAATGGAAGTATAGTTACATGTCACAAAACCTTTCTTTATATAAAATAATATTATCTTATTTTCATCAAAGAATTGCAATAGCATGTAAACAACAAACATGTATTAACATGAAATAATATGTTTACATTATGTACTAGATACATTCAATCAGAATTCGTGTAACAAACAGACATATGTAACAAAGAAAAACATGTTTGATGCATATGTTCATAAGGCATAACATATTGAAACATGAAATAAACATAAACATTCATATATTAAGTAAACAATGACAAATCTTCATATAATTATATGTTAATTATATACTAGATGAATTTACACTACAAATACTTTTAAAATTTAAAAGACATATTACGCCTCAGAAATGATTAAATATTTCATATTTGTAGAAAGGGCAAATATGTGTTTTAAAATGTTCTAATAATAGATTTGCAACATGAGATATTCTTATCACCTGATGGGTTTGAAAAGAAAAAATGATTTGTGTTATAAAATGTAAACAAAATGGTTATTTCATATCTATATAAAATACTTATTTATCATAACTGTACTAGTTGCTAAATTGCAAAAGAAACATATGATGACTCAGATATATGGCCAATAAGAAACTTTTTGGACAGAAAATTAAAGTTGATTGCATTTTTTAAGGCTTAATGGGCCTTTAAAGCAAACGGGTATAATAGTTTAAAATGTACGTTTAGTCACATGTCACAAAACCTTTCTTTATATAAAATAATATTATCTTATTTTCATCAAAGGATTGCATAAGCATGTAACTATACAACAAACATGTATTAACATGTAATAATATGTTTACATTATGTACTAGATACATTCAATCAGAATTTCATGTTTCAAACTTTCATGTAACAGACATGTGTAAACTATATTTATATATAACATATCTTAATTTTGGTATATACTAAAATCAGCAAGCATAAAAAACTAACATACCTATAATAAAATGTAGTTATATCTTTACTGTCTGAAAACATTTAATATATATTTTAGCATTGTCGGAACCCATACGTACAGATTTGGCTGAACTACATTCATCACGAATGAAGTGTATTCATAACCAGTATGCTTTAATTACCCAGGATGCATTTTAAGACAGTATATTACAACATATCTTTTTAGTTATTTCATGTAACATATGTTTTACAATACATGTAAACTAACATATCATAATTATGTTAACATCAGCAGAAATATAACTTATGTATGCCTATAATGTTATAATGTCTTGGTACTAAAATATGACCAATTGATTAATTAAAAAGTTCTAATTGAACCGTTACATAAATTATCTATGAACATAAATATCTGATAGTATATAACTTTATAAAATATGGCTGTCTGTGTGAAAGAGCATATTGACATCCGAGAGCTGGTATATATCCCTCAGGTATAGCTGAGACTTATTATATTCCTGCACTGACTTATGATGAAAACTGGAATACATCCCCCACTGGGGGTAGTCGAGAATTTATATATATCCCCCAAGGGGCAGTCAAGAACAGGTATAAACCATGCCGAGAACTTATCCGAGGAGTAGCTGAGAACTTGTTTTTATCCCCGTGGGGCACCTGTGAACTGGTATATATCCCCAAGGGGCAGCAAGAACTGGTATATATCCCTGAGGGACAGCTGAGAATTGGTATATATCCCTGAGGGACAGCTGTGAACAGGTATATATCCCTGAGGGACAGCTGTGAACAGGTATATATCCCTGAGGGACAGCTGAGAATTGGTATATATCCCTGAGGGACAGCTGAGAACTGGTATATATCCCTGAGGGACAGCGAGAACTGGTATATATCCCCAAGGAACAGCAAGAACTGGTATATATCCCTGAGGGACAGCTCAGAATTGGTATATATCCCCAAGGGGCAGCTGAGAACTGGTATATATCCCTAAGGCACAGCTGAGAACTGGTATATATCACCAAGGGGCAGCTGAGAACTGGTATGTATAAGGAAAATCAATGACCCCCCCCCCTATTTTTGACCCCTGGGAATTTATTTGAACAAACTTGGTAGACACTGACTAGACAATGTTTCATGCCAAATATTTAAGTTTTTCTATAAGAAAACTTTTATGTTTTTTTCTTTCGGTTGCCATGGCAGCCAGAGTTCTGTATGGAATAAAATTTTGAAGAATTTTTAAAGTTGACTACCAAAGGAACATTCTTGTGAAGTTTTAATGAAACTGGCTTAGCGGTTTATGAGGAGATGTCGTTTAAAGTAAAAATTTACGCCGGTCGGACGCCGGACAAAAAGCGATCACAATAGCTCACTATGTCACTTTGATTTGTGACAGGTGAGGTGAGCTAAAATTCATATTTACATCTATGGTGTATAACATGTTTTGATTAAAAATTATGTTATACTGTCTATGTAGTTACAGTATATACTAGTACATATAAATTTACAGCAAGGTATATCTATACTTGCCTAGTGTTTAAAATTATCATTCTAACATAAACAACAAAGAGTTCACTTAAAGGAGCTCCACTGAGGTCAAACAATAAAGAATAAAAATAGAAAAGCCAAAACTGATTAATCGGGATATTCAATAAGGGAAAAAATGATACTAAAGAAATATACTCGGAATAAAATTGAAAATCGATATTAATGAAGTGTAATTTTCAGACGGACTTTAGCTATAAACATTTAAACACTGTCGACAGGACATTGTGCTTGACTATCCACAGTGATGGATAATGCAGAATTTTCTAACTTCAAAAAGGGAAATAATTCTGTCAAATATCTATGTGCTCGGACAGTGACTTCCTATTACTCTCATATATGTGTGTGAAGTTCTAATCCACTCTTATACGTAAAAACTTAACCAAGATTTTTTAAGTCGTAAAAGGGGAATAAATATGAGGAAAAAAATATCAGAGGTATGGGATTTGTGTTAGTCATGTTAAAGAACAAGAATGTCAATTGAAATTTTCATTCAGTAGTTTTTTAGATACCAACTTGCACACATAAAAGTAACCTAAGTTTGACGCCAATGCGGTAAGTACTATTATAGCATTAGCTATTCATTGAATAGTCGAGCTAAAATGATTACTAGTATTTTGGAAAAACAAAGTGAGCAAATAATCTGAAATTTTGCATACAAATTTTATACATGAAAAATAATATATCTTCTTCAAATAGTATGAAACCTCAACAACATAACTCCCGTCCTATCATGTCAAGAAATTAAGAAAATATTATCCTCAGTGGAGACCCTTTAACGATACTGTTTGAATAATACTGACTAACAGTATTAACTTGTACACATTTATGGTTTTCCATAATTACAATTTGTAAATTTTTACAATCTTTACAATATAAAACAATCAAAGAAGGAATCTCTAAAATATAACATGTAAATGGTCCTCATCTCAATGAAACAATTTACTTGTCCTATATATCATCTAACAGGTATTTATATATACCATTCCATTGTCCTATATATCATATAACTGGTGTTGATATAAATAATTCCATTGTCTAAATATTGTATAACAGGAATTTACATATAACATTCCTTTGCTTTATATAACATATAACTGGTATTCATTTATACCATTCCATTTTCCTTTACATCTTATAACTGGTATTGATATATACCATTTCCTTTGCATATTTAACATACGAGGGCTGTTCAAAAAGTTCGTGGACTGCGGCTCTACTGTTCACATCTTTTAATTTGTGTACATGATTTTACAAGAGACATATACGAAAATATGTCCTTATTTAACAGTGAAAAAATCAATACAATTTGTTTACAAATAACAATTCTGTGATAGTTACAAATCACAAGGGGTGCACAATCCGGCGCACGCTGATGACGAAACAAAATGACGTTTGTGACGTCGCAATATAAATGAAACATTTTACCAGCGACATTGTTTCTTTTTAGTGTTCAGTATCTGCGGATCATATACCAAAACCATTTTTCTGTGCGTGATGATGACCCTAGATATAAAGTGGTTCATCTTTTCGCTCCATTCTCAGTATAAAGGTCCGAGTGCCGCATACTTTTCGCTCTTTATCGGGATTTTTGAGTTATTTCGACACTTAACGGACAGTGTTATTAAGTTAAATTCAATTGTTGATTTATAGTATCAATTTGAAACCGCCCTCGTCCTATCTTTAAACGATATGATTATCAATGATAAAGAAAAACATTTTATCAACTGACAATTATTTTATGCGGTAAATCTACTGAATACCGGTTAGCATTAATTATCAAACGGACCAGAGTAAATACACGTAAAACAAAAAATAACTACAATTATTTATTGTTAATACGCATATATCCTGGTGAATGAAATAACATGTTATTTTAATTAAATTAAATTGTTTTGTCAGAATTGAATGCAAAGATCCGATGCAGAAATTTAATATGTCGGACATCTCGCAAACCTTTCATACTGTCTGGACTTCTGTAGATCTTTTGCAATTGACGTTACAAACGTCCCAACAATTTCCCGCTAAAAATTCTCCGTCGCCCTTTCTGTCTGTGAGCATGTATTTGCCGTATTTAAATCCTTTGCTCGACCCGAAACTAAGAGACTTGCTCGCCAACCTATTGTTATTAGTTAATTTAATCACCTAATAAAACTATGAAGGAGTATCCCACATTTATTGGTTAAAATTTCCGAAAGAGCAAATTTCTAGTTTTTAAACGGGCTTTATACTCCCCAACATACCCGTCTGTCTACTACTGCTCAAAACCTGTTTGTTCAGCTATACAACGTCCAATCGACGTCAAATTTCAGAATTATGTCATTTACATACTATAAGATGATTACTTGTAATTTACTTCATAAAACAATCATTCAATTTGTTTCAACATTTGTTTATATTTAACCCATTACTTCATATACACGCCTTTTAACGCCTTTTTCACCCCCCCCCCTTTTTGTTGTCTCAAATGATGAAAAAATGCCTTATTTAGGCCCCAAACACTTGTTTTTGTTTGAGAAATGTTGTTAAAAAAAGTGACCTCTTTTTCGGCGCGGCCCCCCAACCAAAAGATACATCAGGGGGTTGCCAGAAGGGGGATGTGCCCCCTTCTGTTTGGGGGGGGTTTGAAGGGGGGCGGAGTCCCCCTCATCGCCAAGAAAATTTTGGACTTGTGAGAGGCTGTAAATGACCCCAGATTGATCATAAGGTAACGTGTAACCAACGCTGAAAAGCATTTGACTCTATCTCAATCCATTGAGAAGTTGCAGCACTTTGAAATCAATTTTGATGGAAAAAATCAACGCAAAATAGTGATTTTTGGCAATTTTGAGATGTCCCCTCGTTGCCATGGTAACAGAAAATTTTAGCCTGAGCATGTTGTTGCAAGGGCAATGGTCCAATCAACATTTGTGCCAAGTTTGATTAGTGTTGAAGCAGTTTTTATAGTATTATAGCAATTTGAATTTGAACTTGTAACGGGAGACTTTTCAATGAAAACAGCCATTTTTCACAAAATGCTCATGAAGCAATGGGTTAAACATTATATGAAAATTTCGGCGTGCGCCGATGTTGCCTTGCCATGGTTATTAAAGTGCAATTAACTCGTAAAAGAAACAAAAGTTTACAATAAAAGTAAATCTTACTTTTAGAAATAAAGACACTCTTTCGATTCATATCCACTAAGGGTGTTTTTATGAACCAAGTAAAAAATGACAGCAAAAATCCACGAACTTTTTGAACATACCTCGTATAATATACATATATGGTATTTTTATATACCAAACACTTGTCCTATATATCATATAACTGGTATTTATATATACCATTCCCTTGTCCTAAATGTCATATTATTGGTATTCATATAAATCATACCATTCCCTTGTCTTATATTATATCATATAACTGGTATTGATATATACCATTCTCTTGAAATATTTCTCATATAACTGGTAATTACATATACCATTCCCTTCATATATTATATAATATAACTGGTATTTGAATGTTATATTTATTTTTTTCCTTTTTCTACCTTGTACATTAAATTTCTGTTCCATGATATTTCCATTCAAATTACTTATTATATTTACTTATTCATTAATTTATTTACTTGCTAATCTATTCATCCATTTATGTATTTATAATTCAAAGAACCTACTACTTTTTCAAATTGTACTTTTCACAAACTATCCCTGATCTTTAAAAAACAGTTACCTATATTTTCTTTATATTTCACTTCATCTCTTTCATTTACTTATTTGAATACACATTTGAATATTACTTTTATCAATTGTTTTTGCTGATAATGTTTATTTTAATAATTATGTCTTTTATCATGAAATAATATAGATCAAGCACTATGTTAACTGCATGTATTCTATCTCACTATGTTAAAAAATCAGATAATTTTCTTTTGTCGAAAATGAAAAACCAAATTATCATCTCTTTTAATAATTTAGTTTAAACACTTCATGTATTCTAAATTGATACTTTTATCCCCTTTTTGTTGAAAATTCAAACCTATAATCATCATGTTTAACAAGAAATAACTGATCCTGGTATTTTACATACTGTTTAGCATCATTTCCCTTCTCTCCTCCAAGTCCTTGTGGTGTCAATTTAAACATATCATCATTATCCTCCTCACCATCTCCTGTTATATAACATTCCACTACACTCACTTCAACAGTATGAGGAATATGAGGAAGACTATCAACAAACTTTTGCCATGTTGTCAAACTCATTATTACATTATAAAGCTTAATGTTCTTTAAACTCTTCATCTCTAAAGGTGACTGTATTATATTGTCAGTTAACCTACACCGCCATAACTTAAACTTACTGAGATTGTGTAACAATGGTAATACTGTGACTAGTCTCTTTGTCATGTTGGTATGATATAATTGAGATTCATTGCTGTAATCTCCATCCAATTCAAGTTCTTTTAATTTGTTAGATTTTCTAATAATATCAAATATTTTCTCATAATTACTATCTTTCAATTCATCAAATTTAAATATTTCAAGGTTTGTAGTATCAGCATCTATCACACTAACAGCATTATACAAATGAAGGTACTGAAGTTGTTGATGTTTTGATAAATTTACATCATGCTGCTTCCTACACTCACATTCAACACTATAAAGATGTATTTGTTCAAGATGACTGGTTCTCTCAAGAAAATTACAAAATGTAGTAGTATCATCATGACTCATTGTTATATAACTCATACTTATTGCTACAAGATTGATCATACTAGGTAGGTAACTAACAACTGTTTTACACACTGGGTAATACTTGTCAGTGTAAGAGACATCAAGAGACAGAGATTTTAATGTTGAAGTATTTACTTTAATTGTCTCAGAAACACAATTGCTAATCTCATCAATCAACTCATTATTCTGTGTACTATCACTTTGTTTACTTGAAAACCTTTGTGATATACGGTCATATGTTATTTCAATTTTTTCAAGATGATGAAACATTGGTAAATATTTGGTAAATTTAACATTGTTTGTGTTGATGTCATCTACATTAATAGACAGAACAGAGTCAGGAACAATTTGATCAATACCTGAACAAACAATATCACAATACTGATCCTGTCTACCAATGACCAAATCTCCTATATAAAACACAGGATTACTTCCTATACTACATGTTGCATTGAATTCTTCCATTAACTCAAACATAAGCTTTTGAATATCAGTAATAAAACGATGGTGCACATGATCCCTATAAATGTTACATTTTATTGTTGTCCTGTATTCCTGAACACGAGAGTCTTCTGACACAGTATCATATATGTATTTTGAAACATGTGTTGCTAATCTAGATTCTAGACCACATAGCATAATGATGACATTTGACTGCTCTAATATGTCATTTACTGTTAAACTTTTCTGAAAAACCTCATCAATAAACTTTTTGGCTAATTCAACATTTCCTGTACTATCTGACAAACCAATTTTTGCATTGAAATTGATACCAATATTCACTGCAGCCAGAAATTCTTGCATTGATTTGTGAATAAAAGAGAACAATGAGCTTGGTGGTTCTGATACAGATAAACTTGGACATTCATCTTCTGTAATTATTCCAAGTTTCAAGCAATTTTCTCTTACTTCATCTGATATTTCTAGTTCATCAAACATAGAAATGTCAAATGTCAAAGATTTATCCTTTGGACAATTAAACAGTGTCTCATAAGCCAACTTTGACACATGATAAATGAGATGGCTGTTTAATTTTAATATGTTTTTATCAGCTAAGGTTTTAGGAAGATCTACTTTCTGAGCACCCTCCATAACTCGAGTACATGTTCCTGTAGTTTTCATGTCATTCCA
Organism: Ruditapes philippinarum; assembly: GCF_026571515.1. Lineage (NCBI taxonomy): Eukaryota > Metazoa > Mollusca > Bivalvia > Venerida > Veneridae > Ruditapes > Ruditapes philippinarum. Next base: position 45,912 of record NW_026862109.1, on the reverse strand, counting down.
GGTAAAGAAAAGTTCTAACATACCGGTGTAGATGGCACATTTTGAGATTTTATCGAGTTTACCATCAAACCATAGACAAATCAGTTGCTGCAACATAATTGGTACCTGTTTTAAACTTTCCAGAGACTTTTCTCTTAGCTTTCGTTCACAAAACCAGGCAATTTTTCTAGCATGCCTGCTGGAATTTAATTGAGAGACTGTTCTATCTACCATTTCCCTTTCACATCTCAAATCAAACCCTTTCAGATTCAGTAATTGTTCAATTTCTGTCTCACTTATTCCTAAGGTGTGAATTTTCCATGGCCGTGATGTAGTTATGATTGCATAGTCTTTATTAACATCCTGTTTCGGGAGACCCATTGTCTGGAACTGATTGTAGGATTTCCTTTCAGAAGACCATTCATCTAAGCCATCAAGCAATATTATAATCTTTGCAGAGTCCTTTTTGAGAACTGGGCTTGAAATGTCAATATCATACTGATTTTTAATCATATCCTGGACACTGTCTATGTCTTGATTATGTCTTAGGGAGATATAAAACATGATATCAAATTTCTTCATTTCCTTGACTCCTTCAAACTTATCATCTACATTTTGTGCATCACTGTGTGCAATACACCAACAGTTGACCAAATATTTACAGAAACTACTCTTACCAGACCCTGCATCTCCAAGAACATATATATGTTTCAAAGGCACACCATTCTTTATGAAGATTTCTGACATTGACTTGACCTCAATCTCCTTTGTCTCCCCTTTCTCTCCTTTTATTTCTCTTGTTATAGTGGGCCTAACATAAATCTCACTGAAGTTACATTTCTGACCTCGTGGTAGTAAAGGCATTGCTGGTACTTTTAGCAAATTCTTACAGTATGATGCTATCATCTCTTTCTGCCATTCTAAAATTATAATATAGTATAACATTAATCTGTTAACACACAAATGAGTGACTCACAGATTTATAATAAACCATAAACAAACAAAACAATTACCCTTGGCAAACTATAACATATTAGGCTAAAAGTAACCTAGGAGCTGTTTTGTTGCTAAATTGACTATAAGAATGAAAAGATCAACAAGAAACATGGCAATGCCATGAAACCAGGTTTTCAATTATCACCATTATAGATAAATATGTTGTATTTGAAATACAAATACAAGCAACAAACAATGTAACTATGTGCAATGTAAAACATGAATAATGTAGGAGGAATTGCCACAGAGGAAGTGTTCACTATAATTATATTCTGTATAAGGAAAAAAAAAGCAAAGGGCCATAATTAAATAAAAAATTATTCAATCACAAAACCCTGACAATATGCGCCAGGGCACTGGATGACAAAGCTACTGTGAAAGTTTGAACAAAATCTGTGAGAAATGTAGGAGTTCAGCACAGAAGAATTTTTTCACTATATATTCTGTATAAGGAAAAATAACAAAGGGCCATAATTAGGTCAAATATTATCCAATCACAAAACCCCGATAATGTGCCCCAGGGCACTTGATAACAAAGCTACTGTGAAAGTTTGGTCAAAATCTGTTGAGAAATGTAGGAGAAGTTGCGCATGTTAAAAATTGTTCACTATATAATATGGATAAGGAAAAAAAACAAAGGGCCATAATTAGGTCAAATATTGTACAATCACAAAACCCTGACAATATGCCCTAAGGCACTTGATGACAAAGCCTCTGTGAATGTTTGGTCAAATTCCGTTGAGAAATGTAGGAGGAGTTGCGCACAGAAAATTGTTCACTATATATCCTATATTGGGAAAAAAAAACAAAGGGCTATAATTAGGTCAAATATTATCCAATCACATAACCCCGACAATATGTGCCAGGGCACTTGATGACAAAGCCTCTGTGAAAGTTTGGTCAAAATCCATTGAGAAATGTAGGAACAGTTGGGCACAGAAGAAATTATTCACTATATATCCTATATTGGGAAAAAAACAAAGGGCCATAATTAGGTCAAATATTATCCAATCACAAAACCCCGACAATATGCGCCAGGGCACTTGATGACAAAGCCTCTGTGAAAGTTTGGTCAAAATCCATTGAGAAATGTAGGAACAGTTGGGCACAGAAGAAATTATTCACTATATATTCTATATAAGGAAAAAAAACAAAGGGCCATAATTAGGTCAAATATTATCCAATCACAAAACCCCGACAATATGCGCCAGGTCACTTGATTACAATGCTTCTGTGAAAGTTTGGTCAAAATCCGTTGAAAAATGTAGGAGGAGTTGCGCACAGAAGAAATTGTTTACGCCCGCCCGCCCGTCCGCCCGCCGACATACCTCAATCTAATAACCAGTTTTTTCCTTCGGAAAACCTGGTTAAAAATTGAAGAATGCTCTTACCACATGTATGCTGTTATATAATCATAATTAGTTAAATGATCAACTATAATGTCATGGCTTTAATACATGTATATCACTATTATGACTACACATGTTACTAAATATAGAAACAAGAAATGTCGAACAACACATATGCTGCCCTTTCAAGCCCTTGACTCACATTATTGGTTATTTTGTTATAGAAACTTGCGATAAATGGGTACATGGAAGTGTTCAGTTATGAAACAAGAGGGCCATGATGGCCCTGAGGTCGCTCACCTGTATATAGGCCCCCCACCCCCGGGCCAATTTTTACGCAAGGGATTTTATTTGTTTATTTGAACAGACTTTGTAGACACCCATAAGAAGATGTTTCATGCTAAACATCTAAGTTCTAGCTCATTGGCTTTTTTAAAAGAAGATTTTTAAAGTTTTTACTATACACATATAGTTAAAAACAATGACACCCCTGGGGCAGGGCCAGTTTTGACCCCTGGGCGTTTATTTTAACAAACTTTGTAGATATTTACTTAAAGATGTTTCATGCTTAATATCTAAACTCTAGCTATTTGGGTTTTTCCAAAGAGATTTTTAAGTTTTTGCTATACACATATAAGGAAAATCAATGACCCCCCCCCCTGGGCGGGGCCAGTTTTGACCCCAGGGCTTTTATTTGAACATACTTGGTAGACACCCATTAGAACATGTTTCATGCTAAATATCTTAGCTCTAGCTCTTTGAGTTCTTTAAAAGAAGATTTTTTAAGTTTTTACTATATGCATATAGGGAAAATCAATGACCCCCTGGGGCGGGGCCAATTTTGACCACAGGGCTTTTATTTGAACAAACTTGGTAGACACTCATTAGAAGATGTTTCATGCTAAATATCTTAGCTCTAGCTCTTTGGGTTCTTTAAAAGAAGATTTTTTAAGTTTTTACTATACGCATATAGGGAAAATCAATGACCCCGGGGCGGGGCCAATTTTGACCACAGGGCTTTAATTTGAACAAACTTGGTAGACACTCATTAGAAGATGTTTCATGCTAAATATCTTAGCTCTAGCTCTTTGGGTTCTTTAAAACAAGATTTTTTAAGTTTTTACTATACGCATATAGGGAAAATCAATGACCCCGGGGCGGGGCCAATTTTGACCCCAGGGCTTTAATTTAAACAAACTTGGTAGACACTCACTAGAAGATGTTTCATGCTTAATATCTTAGCTCTAGCTCTTTGGGTTCTTTAAAAGAAGATTTTTAAGTTTTTACTATATGCATATAGGGAAAATCAATGACCCCCATGGGCGAGGCCAATTTTGACCCAAGGGCTTTTATTTGAACAAACTTGGTAGACATTCACTAGAAGATGTTTCATGTCAAATATCTAAGCTCTAGCTCTGACAGTTCTTTAAAAGAAGATTTTTTAAGTTTTTACTATATGCATATTGGGAAAATCAATGACCCCCATGGGCGGGGCCAATTTTGACCCCAGGGCTTTTATTTGAACAAACTTGGTAGACACTCACTAGAAGATGTTTTATGCCAAATATCTAAGCTTTTAAAAGAAGATATTTAAAGGTTTTTCTTTTGGTTGCCATGCTGCATGGAAATAAATTCTTTGAACAATTTTTAAAGGTGACCACCAAAGGAACATTCCTGTGAAGTTTGGATGAAATTGGCTCAGTGGTTTATGAGGAGATGTCATTTAAAGCAAAAGTTTACGGACGGACGGACGACGGACAGACGGACGCCGGACGAAAAGCGATCACAAAAGCTCACCCTGTCACTTTGTGACAGGTGAGCTAAAAAAGAAACAAGAGGGCAATGATGGCCCTGAGTCGCTCACCAGAAACAACTGCTTTTCAGTGTTGGAATGTTAATATTAAGAGGATATTTTTTCGTTTGAGTGAAATATGGAATATATTTTCACGAAACATGATAAAATGCCACATATTTTCACGAGCCGGGACGGCGAGTGAAAATATGTGGCATTTTATCATGTTGAGTGAAAATATATACCATATTTCACGAAAAACGAAAAAATAACCTTTTTATTTAATTTCATTATCAAAGAAAAATGGTTACAAACCCTATTGCTTGCTACGCAACTGCAATTGTACAGCGCGCAGTAATATATTATTGCGTCTTGTTTTGCACGCGATATTTGGCGCTACATTGTGACGTCACGTAAACAACTGTTTAAACGTCTGTATAGCGTTAATAACTGAATTAAAGATATTGGTGTTCGGATTAATTTTCTTAGTTAGACCATTTTCTATCATTCTAGATAGTTTTCAAAGCAAAATTCAACAAAAAGTTGTTTTTTATTTATCAGATTTTTCAAACAAAATGGCGAAAGAAGTCCCTTAAAATAAATATGAGTTTTAACTCCGCCCACTTTCATATTTTTATTTCATATTTATTTTTAAAAAATATGAAATATATTTGACTGATATAGCACCATATTTCATGGATAAAATTAAATAATTCCTAATATTAAATTTAAGCATAGAATAAGTTTAAACAATAATTTAAAGAAATGCCATGACCTTGGGCATTTAAGCTTTAGCTTAAACGGGGCTAATCAAATTAATATGAGCAACTTTGATAAAAGACTACCTAAGAATGCTACAGACAAAGTTTGGTGATCATCCATCAATTGGTTTTAAAGTAGATGTTTAAAGGTTTTTCTATTTTTAGCTCGAGTGGCCCTGAAAAGGGGCCAATCAAATTAATGTGAGCAAACTTGATAAATGATTACCCAAAAATGCTACAAAGAAAGTTTGGTGATCATCCATCAATTAGTTCTGTAGAAGAAGATGTTTAAAATTATTTCTATTTTTAATATTATCGGCCCCTTAAAGGGAGCAATCAAATTAATATGAGCAAACTTGATAAAAGACTACCCAATTGAATAATGCTACAGACAAAGTTTGGTGATAATCCATCAATTAGTTCTGTAGCAATAGACGTTTAAACATATTTCTATTTTTAATTTTAGCAGCCCCTATAAGGGGCCAATCAAAATAATATGAGCAAACTTGATAAATGACTACCCAACAATGCTACAAACAAAGTTTGGTGATCATCCATCAATTAGTTCTGAAGCCATAGACATTTAAACATATTTCTATTTTTAATTTTAGCGGCCCCCAAACAGGGCCAATCAAATTCATATGAGCAAACTTGATAAAAAGTACCAAGAATGCTACAGACAAAGTTTGGTGATTATCCATCAGTTAGTTCTGTAGAAGAAGATATCTAAAGGTTTTTTCTATTTTTAGCTATACAGGTCCCTAAAAGGGGCCAATCAAATTAATATGAGCAAACTTGATAAAAGACTACCCAACAATGCTACTGACAAAGTTTGGTAATCATCCATCAATTAGATCTGTAGAAATAAACATGTCAAGGTGTGTACACTATCAAGTTCAACACAAATATTTACTCACCTAACTTGGTTTGCTCATAATTTTGACTTTGACCTGAAGAAGTTTCCGACTTTATTTTTGCTATCTCCTGCAAAAACAACGTATCTTATTTACTCCAATAATTATGGTACAAAAAAAATCAACAATTTATTATTAAGAAGTTGAATTAAAATTCATAGGAGTATGTACTTGATAGTTTACGTGAAGCTATGTACGTTAACATAATAACCACCATAATTGCCCCATTTAATCACTTATGCTAAGTAGGTCATCAGCTCAGAATTTAAATCCTGAAATAATAATTTTGTTTAAACACTTGCATTTCTGAGTGGTAAAAATTTGAAGCCAAATTATCAACATTACAGCTAACATTTAACCATTAAGTATGATCTTCACCATGAGCCATTAGAGCTAACATTATACATTTAAGTATGACCTTCAACATAAGCCATTAGAGCTTACATGTAACCTTTAAGTATTACCTTCACCATGAGCTATAAGAGCTAACATTAAACCTTTAAGTATGACCTTCATCATGAGCAATTACAGCTAACATTCAACCTCTAAGTATGACCTTCACCATGAGCCATTACAGCTAACATTAAACCTTTAATTATGACCTTCACCATGAGCCATTACAGCTAACATTAAACCTTTAATTATGACCTTCACCATGAGCCATTACAGCTAACATGTAACCTTTAAGTATTACCTTCACCATGAGCTATAAGAGCTAACATTAAACCTTTAAGTATGACCTTCATCATGAGCAATTACAGCTAACATTCAACCTCTAAGTATGACCTTCACCATGAGCCATTACAGCTAACATTAAACCTTTAATTATGACCTTCACCATGAGCCATTACAGCTAACATGTAACCTTTAAGTATTACCTTCACCATGAGCTATAAGAGCTAACATGTAACCTTTAAGTATTGCCTTCACCATGAGCTATAAGAGCTAACATTAAACCTTTAAGTATGACCTTCACCATGAGCTATAAGATCTAACATTTAACCTTTAATTGTGACCTTCAACATGAGCCATTAGAACTTACATATAACCTTTATTTATGACCTTCACCCTGAGCCATAGAGCTAACATTTAACCTTTATTTATGACCTTCAACATGAGCCATTAGAGTTAACATTTAACCTTTAAGTATGACCTTCAACATGAGCCATTAGACTTTACATATAACCTTTATTTATGACCTTCACCCTGAGCCATAGAGCTAACATTTAACCTTTATTTATGACCTTCAACATGAGCCATAGAGCTAACATTAAACCTTAAATTATGACCTTCAACATAAGACATTCTACATATGCCATTAGAGCTAACATTAAACCTTTTAGTATGACCTTCACCATGAGCCATAGAGCTAACATTAAACCTTAAATTATGACCTTCAACATAAGACATTCTACATATGCCATTAGAGCTAACATTTAACCTTTAATTATGACCTTCACCATGAGTCATAAGAGCTAACATTTAACCTTAAAGTATGACCTTCACCATGAGCAATTAAAGCTAACATTTAACCTTTCAGTATGACTTCACCATGAACCATTAGAGCTAACATTTAACCTTTAAGTATGACCTTTACCATGAGCCGTTTGAGCTAACATTAAACCTTTAATTATGACCTTCACCATGAGCCATTACAGCTAACATTAAACCTTTAATTATGACCTTCACCATGAGCCATTACAGCTAACATGTAACCTTTAAGTATTACCTTCACCATAGCTATAAGAGCTAACATGTAACCTTTAAGTATTACCTTCACCATGAGCTATAAGAGCTAACATTAAATCTTTAAGTATGACCTTCACCATGAGCCATTACAGCTAACATTAAACCTTTAATTATGACCTTCACCATGAGCCATTACAGCTAACATGTAACCTTTAAGTATTACCTTCACCATGAGCTATAAGAGCTAACATGTAACCTTTAAGTATTGCCTTCACCATGAGCTATAAGAGCTAACATTAAACCTTTAAGTATGACCTTCACCATGAGCTATAAGATCTAACATTTAACCTTTAATTGTGACCTTCAACATGAGCCATTAGAACTTAAATATAACATTTAAGTATTACCTTCAACATAAGCCATAAAAGCTTACATTTAAACTTTATTTATGGCCTTCTACATGAGCCATTAGCGTAACATTTAACCTTTACGTAAGACCTTTACCATGAGCCATTAGACTTTACATATAACCTTTATTTATGACCTTCACCCTGAGCCATAGAGCTAACATTTAACCTTTATTTATGACCTTCAACATGAGCCATAGAGCTAACATTAAACCTTAAATTATGACCTTCAACATAAGACATTCTACATATGCCATTAGAGCTAACATTAAACCTTTTAGTATGACCTTCACCAGGAGCCATAGAGCTAACATTAAACCTTAAATTATGACCTTCAACATAAGACATTCTACATATGCCATTAGAGCTAACATTTAACCTTTAATTATGACCTTCACCATGAGTCATAAGAGCTAACATTTAACCTTAAAGTATGACCTTCACCATGAGCAATTAAAGCTAACATTTAACCTTTCAGTATGACTTCACCATGAACCATTAGAGCTAACAATTAACCTTTAAGTATGACCTTTACCATGAGCCGTTTGAGCTAACATTTAACCTTAAATTATGACCTTCAACATAAAACATTCTACATATGCCATTAGAGCTAACATTTAACCTTTAATTATGACCTTCACCATGAGTAGAGCTGTCATCGATAGAAGCGATATCAATATATCATTGATATTTTTTTGTCGATCGATTATCGATTCAAATTTTAGAAAATCGATACTTTCACTAATTACTAAAAGCCTAGAAAATACTAAAATATATAGCCCATACAGTACATTAAAATAGTTTGTTTAAAGTTCTTGTGGAAAAGACGAAAATTAACTCAAAACATAAACGGAAACAGGTGCCCTGTCAAAAGGACATGTCTAAAACTTTACCGTGACTACTAAATGGACAGCTACTGTATGGTAGCTGTATTTTCACCTCAGAAAAAACATATTTCTCTGTGTTGAAAATTATATATACAAAACAATCCAATTTTAAAAAAATAATTTGAAAATAAAAATCCAATATATCTTAATCAATTATCATTATATTTAAACTGTCTTGATTTGAGATTCATCATTCACAATTGTCTATATTTTAGACTATGCCCATATCTTAGCAACACTTTAAAATGGCTGAAACATTAAAATAGTTGGGACAAAAAGAAGGCTAAAATTTCAAAGCCAATTCCCATTTGGGAACATTTTGGGTTTGTTGATGAAAAGGGGGTTGTTAACTCAAAATTAATCCCAAGTTAGATTCAATGTATGACTGCCATTTAGCGGCAATACATTTAACTTGAGATCACATCTTGATCGTAAACAATGATTGGGGCAAGGTTAAACACTAGTCAAGTGCCAGCACCGATTGTAATTTAAACAATATAATCAGTAGGCTATTACTTAACAATAAAATAATTTGTAAAATTCCTAACATTTACAAAATAAATAAATAGATATGTATATAAATAAAATAAGCATAACAATAGTTTGACAAATCCTTATTCTGTATGAACAGTAAAATTACAAAAATGTCATAATAAGTCAATAAAATTGTATTTCAATATGATAAATTCCTAATAAATTATAGTTATTTCCAGAAATGTATATTTTCAAAATCAAATTCCTTTGCATCCTTATTATCAACTGTGTTTTTGTATCCGCTGTGTTCAAGTGTCAATACTTTATGACTACAGTCACTATTATTTAACACCTACATACAAAACTCATGCACAAATTTGAATTTTTTTATGTAACATTTATGTTTTTCTACTCTAGTCATGTTAACTAGTCATTCTAGTTAATATACATTTAAGTTTGTATTCTGTATATATATATATATATATATATATATATATATATATATATATATATATATATATATATATATATATATATATATATATATATATATATATATATATATATATATATAGTCAAGTGAGATAGTGATTCCATATTGTAACTTTAGTCATTGAAGTGTTCTGCTTAGTGTGATGGTGTATAGATATGGATAGAGGCCAGTAAATGAATAACCACAGTTTATACACAGTTTTATATTTATTTGATAATTTACATATTTCATAGCACTACAAATATATGCAAAATATGATCAGAGTACATTTATGAACAAAACACATCATAAGTTCATGTAAAGAAGGTGTTTTTTTTTACTAAAATAATTCATACAAATATGAATGGGAAATACAGGTAAATATATCGATATATCGGTGTATCGTCGATGTTTGCAATCCGATATCGATATATCGACGATATGCCTTTGACTGAATCAATGACAGCTCTAACCATGAGTCATAAGAGCTAACATTTAACCTTAAAGTATGACCTTCACCATGAGCAATTAAAGCTAACATTTAACCTTTCAGTATGACTTCACCATGAACCATTAGAGCTAACATTTAACCTTTAAGTATGACCTTCAGAATGAGCCTTTAGAGCTAACATGTAACCTTTAAGTATGACTTTACCATGAACCGTTAGTGCTCACATTTAACCATTAATAATGACTTTCACCATGTGCGATTAGAGCTGAAATTTAACCTTTTAGCATGACCTTCAACATGATCCATTAGAGCTTACATTAAACCTTTCAGTATTACCTTCACAATGAGCCATTAGACCTAATATTTAACCTTTAAGTATAACCTTCACCATGAGCAATTAGAGCTAACATTTAACCTTTCATTATGACCTTCAGCATGAACTGTTAGGACTATCATTTAACCTTAAGGTTTGACCTTCAACATGAGCCATAAGAGCTAACATTTAGCCTTTCAAAATGACCTTCACCATGAGCCATTAGAATTAATATTTAACCTTTAATAATGACCTTCACTATGAGCCATTAGAGGTAACATTTAACCATAAAGTATGAGCTTCACCATCAGCCATTAGAGTTACCATTTTACCTTTAAGTATACTTTCAATATGAGCCATTAGATCTAATATTTAACGTTAAAGTATGACCTTCAGCATGAGCCATTAGACCTAATATTTAACCTTTAAGTATAACCTTCACCATGAGCCATTAGAGATACCATTTTACCTTTAAGTATACTTTCAATATGAGCCATTAGAGCTTACATTAAACCTTTGAGTATGACCTTCAGCATGAGTCATTACAGCTAATATCTAAGCTTTAATTATGACCCTCACCATGAGCCATTAGAGCTAACATTTTACCTTTAAGTATCACTTTCACCATGAGTCATTAGAGCTAACATTTAACCTTTAAGTATGACCTTCACCATAAGCCATTAGAGCTTACATTTAACCTTTAGTTATGGCCTTGATCATGAGCCATTACAGCTAACATTTAACCTTTAAGTATGACCTTCACCATGAGTCATTAGAGCTAATATTTAACCTTTAAGTATAACCTTCACCATGAGCCATTAGAGATACCATTTTACCTTTAAGTATACTTTCAATATGAGCCATTAGAGCTTACATTAAACCTTTGAGTATGACCTTCAGCATGAGTCATTACAGCTAATATCTAAGCTTTAATTATGACCCTCACCATGAGCCATTAGAGCTAACATTTTACCTTTAAGTATCACTTTCACCATGAGTCATTAGAGCTAACATTTAACCTTTAAGTATGACCTTCACCATAGGCCATTAGAGCTAACATTTAACCTTTAATTATGACCTTCACCATGAGCCATTAGAGCTTACATTTAACCTTAAAGTATGACCTTCACCATGAGCCATTAGAGCTAACATTTTACCTTTAAGTATCACTTTCACCATGAGTCATTAGAGCTAACATTTAACCTTTAAGTATGACCTTCAGCATGAGCCATAGAGCTAACATTAAACCTTTAAGTATGACCCTCACCAAAAGCCATTAGAGCTAATATTTAACCTTTAATTATGACCTACACCATGAGCCATTTAAGCTAACATTAACCTTTACATATGACCTTTACCATGAGCCATTAGAAATAAAATTTAACCTTTAATTATGACCTTCGAAATGAGCCATTAGAGCTAACATTTAACCTTTTAGTATGACCTTAAACATGAGCCATTACAGCTAACATTTAACCTTTAAGAATGACCTTCACCATGAGGCATTAGAGCTAACATTTAACCTTAAAGTATGACCTTCAGCATGAGTTATTAGAGCTAACATTTAACCTTTCAGTTTGACCTTCACAATGAGCCATAAGAGCTAACATCTAACCTTTAAGGTGACAACAGACACTTTCCGTGGTACTCACATAAATGTCATTTAAACAAAGTTATTTTAGTAATAATTGTTATTTATTTAATCTTTGTGCATTAAATGTCGTTGATCATCATAAAAAATAACATATTTGAAAAAAATGCCTTTGTAAATGATTGATTTTGAATAAAAATCCTAAAATTTTAAATCGTCATCAAGCTGTAATCAAGCTGCTGATTAATATCAGTTTATAGCCGAAATTTCTTCAATTCTTAACGTGATTTACTGTCCGTCTGGTATCTGTCGCACATGTCACGTGACTATCGGTAAAATTTGAGGCACTCAGTGGGGGGAAATGGAACGCATTTGCGCACCGCTAGCGGGGTATTTAATTGTTTCCTTTTTGAAGTTTATTATTATTATCATCAGCATTATTATTGTATTATACCAGTGTCACTCTGCCTGTGTATTCGTGTATGAAATTCCGTTAAAATATAAAATAAAATAACAAAAAACTAATTAAGCTTCTGACAATCTTTTAAAGTCCATTGTAGATGTACAAGTAAGAACGGGATATTATATATTTTTTCCACCAAATTGATAATGCTTCACATATTTTAATAGAAATAAAAAGTATTACTCGATCATTATGATCTGGCCTTCTTGACTTCTATTATGAATATCATCTATGCACGGCATAGAGATCCCGTTTCTACAGGGATAGAAATAAATTTCATACTTTGTCCCAGATTTATTAGTACTGTGTCCGATTTACTGGCGAACAATTTATTTTCACTGAGAATATATTTTAATATCTTTTTTTATTTATAGAGAAATAATCATCCTTAGACAATCTAAAATAGTTTAGAAATTTGTCAGGGACACCTTACCACAAGTCACATAGGCGTTCACATAAAAAAAATGTTGTCTGTTTTTGTTGTTGTTTTACTTGACATTGTTAGGAAACGAGGTTGAATGTAAAGTAAGCCCTTGAATCCGTACAAAAGTCTATCAACTCAACGTAATATCTATCATATTAACGGGACAGACAAATCAGTTTCACACATTATGGATATTTTAGCAACTACATTTTTAATCAACCCCGTGGTTGTGCGATTTGCCGCTATGCTTAATTATTTATGTTTCATACATTATGTTACGTACATTGGCCGACAATTTCTTAATTTATAAAAAAGGCTAAATGTTGAGATATTCATAAAAGATGTACGTTAGTTGTACGATACATGTATTACGAGACGTATGGACCAGTATGGACCTGTAATTCACGGATATATGGAACTACCGATTTCCCTCATTGATGCCTCAACAGGGGGCGGGGCGTTATCGATAATCGACAGGTTACGCAAATAGCAGATACAAATAGTATAGGTTCCGTTTTAAAACGTTTAAAAACACATTTTTTGGACTAACTGCTTCCAAAATTAAATCACGAATGTGTTCAGAAAAGGTTGATAAATCTACTTAGCAAAAATCTCATTTTAGGTATTTTCAGTGATAATTGACTCCGTTGTCACCTTAAGTACATATGTATGTTTGGTTAAATATTAAACCATGCGTGCGATTATCACTGCTTTACTGTCGCAGGCGGGTTATACATTTACCCCCGAGATATTGTTTAACATCAAAGCATTTTAAAAGTTTGCATAAACTTTCAGCTGAAAACACATGTACACACAAAATTGATTTCGGAGAAAACAGTATTATACTTTACATAATTCAAATTTGTTTGAATTTACATATAATTTCGTACATGTATGACCTTCACCAAGAGCCATTAGAGCTAACATTAAACCTTTAAGCATGACCTTAACCATGAGAGCTAACATTTAACCTTTTATTATGCAGGGATATACCGGACGCAGGATCCTGCATCATATACGCATAAAATGCCATCCTGTACCCACAAAAAATAAATTCTGCGTACACATGGACACTGAAAAATTGTCTAAAGTAACTGTCATTTATATATTTTAAAATAAATACATAAGAAATGTTTAGAGGAACTCTCCTTTCCGTATTTTTACGATATCTAAAGGTGAAGGTCATGGGAAACACCAACTGGTATCTAAAGTAACGTGTCAGTTAATTGGCTAGTAAATGTCGGCATTTAAAATACCAACCAATCATTAGTGAGCACCCACGTGTCCCCGATATTATTATCAGTGGGAGCGCTCGGTTGTTACCGTTATCTATGACAGAACTTTCGGTTTAAACAATGGCAAAACAGGCTGACTTAAGAAGTTTTTGGGTGGGGGTAGAAAATTGTCTGGGAGTGGACCCTCAAAATTTTGTGGTGGACCCCTGTTTTATAGATCCTGCGTCCAATGGACTCCTAATATAAAAAGGGTTGGTAAATCCCTTATAATGATCTTCAACATGTGCCATTAGAGCAAACATTTAACCTTTAATTATGACCTTCACCATGAGCCATTACAGCTAATATTTAACCTTTAATTATGACCTTTACCTTCATTTATGACCTTTTTTAAATAAAAAAACAGACTATTTTTGTAGCAGATATATAGCTTTACACACTTCATACCTATTGTACATGGAATGAACCTGGTTGCCTTTCCAGTTAATTGACTAGATACTAAAATTTAATACTTTTGTCACAAGAACTTGAATTATCAAGTTTTTTCTTTACACTTAACATAGTATCTTTATCTTCTTTAATGCAAAAATGCAGATACAGGTGTGACATACATCATTTAGAAAATAAGCAGAAGGAAATTTGTTTTACCTTTTTCTGTTCTGAAACAAGAGTCTCCAAGACGCCAAGTTTCTTTTTCAATTCTGCATTCTCAAGTTTTTCGTCATTTTCTCTGGACATCTTGGCTTCAAGTTCTAATAGCTTCTTCTTCAGGGCAGAACTAGTTTTCTTTAGTTCTGCAAGTTCTTTTTCATTTTCCAGTTTCCCCTTCTTTTCATCAGACATTTTAGCTTCAAGATCTATTAGCTTCTTCTTCAGATCATCATATTCTTCTTTAGTTGCAGCACTTTCTGTTGATTTCAAAACTTTTGCCATTTCTTCTTTGATTTGCCTAAGAATCTCTTCAAAACTTTCAGTCGTAATAATAAAATCTTTGTTCTTCAGCTGATAAAAAAAACAGTTTTGTTATATTTTCTATTATAAAAAATGCAGCTATGTAATTTATAATATTGACTCTTCTATACAACATATAATATATAAGGTCAAACTTTATTTCAAATTATCCCAATTGTTCTATTATTTAAACTCTCATACTTTGTTCTTAAATCCCTTTTTAAGGCAGTATACACTAACCTATGTACTTATCTGATTCTAAGACATTACTATTTTCTCACCTTTTTCTTATCTGTTTCATTGTAGCCTATGGGGTTAGCCAAAAATGAAGAGTTTTAGAAGTTTTCAGAATTCTTAATATTTCTCACTTTCTTAATTTCACACTTAAGGGTTGGACATGCATGACATGTTGAGGTTCTAATAGGGGTCAAGATATATGTGGGTCACAGATAATTAGAGATACTATCATACAAACATATTGCAGGTTTTATTATCTCAAGTAAAATATCCTTCATACGCTTTTTCAATTTTCAGATATTTAAAGTTAATTTTTTTTTTGATATAATCCAAACTTTTCCACAATATCAGAACTTAGAATTCCTCAATTTCAGAGGTAAGAATTATAAAGAATTTCGGGACCCTGAACATTGCAAACTAAAATCTTTATCATTATAGTTTAACTTTTGATAGGTATATATGTATTTTATGTGTCTTTATCAATCAACTTATGGGAAGTATCATTTTGAATTTGACTATAACTTCAAATTATATTGCTTCAAATTCTGTTCCCAAAATTTTGTCCTGAATTTAGTGGGCTGTTTTCTTAAATCATTATAAGTTGACTCAATAAAGATTTCAAACTGATATAATTCATTATTTACACTTACATCTTGAAGTTTCATCACTGCTATCTGGGCATCTGATCGGTGTAATAGCTCTTTACCATCTTGTAAAACTGCTATCATATCGTCTAAGTAAGTATTTGCCTCACTTTCTTCTAATTCCATGCTGCTTGAGTGAAAGATAGCATTTCTATAGTGACGAACCTATTGAATAAAAAACACAGTTTCAACATTATTATATGCATAAATATACAGTGTTAAGCAAATCAAAATTGTTTTGTAGAAAATTGTTTGGGTAATTACCTACATATAAGATGCGATCATGAATTATACAGGCATTTTTCATATATTTTACAAAAATGTCACATGGCAAATTTGGGATAATTGTGTCTTAATTTTCTATTCGAACAAGAGCCAGTTGAACCGGGTGATGCTCCCCAAATAGGTTTTGGCAACAGAAAGGTATACCTCTTGTAGTGTCAGAGTTATTTTACAGACAAAGTTCAAAGTGTAAAAACAACCCAAATATTGCGCACAACACATTGTCTCAATATGGCGATCATTTCTGTGAAAAAGTTGGAAAATCCGACTTCAAATAACAAAGTTATGGGCTGGACACGATTTTGCTGCAAGGTCATGCTGTGACCTTCACCTTCAAGGTAGCGCCCAAATGTTGCGCATGACACGTCGTCTAAATATGGTGATCATTTCTGTTAAATAGTTGTTAAATCAGACTTAAAATAACGAAGTTATGGGCTGGACAGGATTTTCCTGCAAGGTCATGCTGTGACATTCACCTTCAAGGTAACCACCCAAATGATGCCCACGACACATTATCTCAATATAGTGATCATTTCTGTGAAATAGTTTTAAAATCTGACTTCAAAGAACAAAATTATGCGCCAGACACGATTTTGCTGCAAGGACATGCTGTGACCTTGACTTTCAAGGTAGCGACCCAAATGTTACATGCGAAACGTTGATTCAATATGGTGATCATCTCTGTGAAATAGTTGTTAAATTCGACTTCAAGTAACGAAGTTATGGGCCGGACAATATTTTGCTGCAAGGTCATGCTGTGACCTTGAACTTCAGGGTAGCGACCCAAATGTTGTGTGTGACACGTGGTCTCAATATGGTGATCATTTCTGTGAAATTGTTGTAAAATCCGACTTCAAATAACAAAGTTATTGGGTGGACATGAATTTGGGACGTATGTACGTCCGGACGGACATACCATTGTTACTTTTGATGTTTATGAAACACCACCTGGACCAAAGTCCATAAGCAAAATAAGCTCATAAAAACAAAAAAATAGTTCTTAATTTGAATTTTATGAGTTTTTGTTCTTTATTTAACTACGGAATGAAGCTCTAATCAAATGTTTGCTCGGACTGACATGCGGACTGACGGATATTCTCAAAGTAATTATGTGGCTACTCTATTGTTCTCTCTATTGTTCTTTTTAGCCACACAAAAGAAAATAGCCACATAAAAGCATTACGGAATGAACTAGACCTATCACTGAAGGTGGTTAATACCCCACCAGCAACTTTGACTTTTGAAAAAATAAGTTGTCTGAAGAAAAATTTGAAATAAACCTACAGAAAATAAAGTACCATCAGCACTGTGTACAAAGAATTATTTCAATTTATTGCAATCCCAACTAGGATCTTGATATGAGCTTGTTAATACACCAAGTTTGATAACAATATCTCATTCCTAACCCTAGTAATTGTCTGGAAACCATTTTTCTATTTTTAGTAACTGTGACCTTGAACCCAGGGAGTCCAAATGCAATACCAAGCGCGGTCTTCATGTAAGCTTGCTAAACACCAAGTTTGATTACAATATCTCATTCCAAACTTTAGTTATTGTCCGGAAACCATTTTTCTATTTTTAGTAACGGTGACCTTGACCTTGGCCCAAGGGGGGTCCAGATGCAATACCAACCAGGGTCTTCATATAAGCTTGCTATACACCAACTTTGATTACAATATCTCATTCCTAACTTAAATTATTGTCCGGAAACCATTTTTCTATTTTTAGTAACGATGACCTTGACCTTGGCCACAGGGGGTCCAGATGCAATACCAATCGGGGTCTTCATATAAGCTTGCTGTACACCAAGTTTGATTACAATATCTCATTCCTAACTTTAGTTATTGTCCGGAAACCATTTTTCTATTTTTAGTAACGGTGACCTTGACCTTGGCCCCAGGGGGTCCAGATGCAATACCAACAGGGGTCTTCATATAAGCTTGCTGTACACCAAGTTTGATTACAATATCTCATTCCTAACTTTAGTTATTGTCCAGAAACCATTTTCTATTTTTAGTAACGGTGACCTTGACCTTGGCCCCAGGGGTTCCAGATGCGTTACCAACCGGGGTCTTCATATAAGCTTGCTGTACACCAAGTTTGATTACAATATCTCATTCCTAACTTAAGTTATTGTCAGGGAAACCATTTTTCTATTTTTAGTAATGGTGACCTTGACCTTGCCCCCAGGGTGTCCAGATGCAATACCAACCGGGGTCTTCATATAAGCTTGCTATATACTAAGTTTGATTACAATATCTCATTCCTAACTTTAGTTATTTTACAGAAACCATTTTTCTATTTTTGGTAACGGTGACCTTGACCTTGGCCCCAGGGGGTCCAAATGCAATACCAACTGGGGTTTCCACATAAGGTTGCTATATACCAAGTTTGATTACAATACCTCACTCCAAACTCTAGTCATCGTCTGGAAACCATGATGTGGACCGACCGACGGAATGACCAACCGGCCGACAAGCTGACTCCTATATACCCCCCCCTAAACTTCGTTGTTTGTGGGGGGTATAATGACATCAAAGAGGAAGAACAGTTACCTATTGTCACTCTAGTCATATAATAACTGTCCTGTGAGTGCAGACTGACGGACGGACAACCCGGCGACTATGTGCTCCCCCGAAATTTTTGTGAGTATAAAAAAATTATGAAATTTATCATTTCGGAAAATATGCCAGCATTCAAGATGTTCAAATTCTTTTAACAAAGCTTAATAAATCTTATTGAAACTGAAATTAAAACATATCGGCAATTTTCAGAACCTCCACACCAAGTACAAAAGGTGGTACCTTTGAAACCATTGAAGAAGACTGGTAAATTTGTATACTTTTGTTGTGAATCTTTAGATTTTCATTTTCAATTTTACTTTGGATGCTGAATATACAGCATTTACATTACAATACAGCTAATAAAAGATAAACAAGACACTTTATTAATAATTTACCTTTGTAAAAAGATTGTTTGTTACTGTGACATCACATCCAATGTGGCTATGAAAATACTGGTTATTTATCATTAGATGTAATAACCCAGTACAATCAGTTTCACCAGCAGATTGTTTCTGCTCGTACCCGGGAGCATTTATAAAACACTTACAAATGCTCCAAGGATCTGTCACCCACTGTAGAGCATCGCTGTTTTTCCAGTTAGGTGCAGGTGGCGTGGAGGCATGATGCTGCACAATAAAATCATAGATGGCGCCACATATGTTGTTCGGACAAGCAATTTTGCCCTTACAGCAACAGCTGCATTTTACTTGCCCAAGAGGACAAACTTTGTTTCCAGCATTCGCAGGAACTGGCTTATGGTCTGGCTTGAGAGTTTCAACTCGACAGCCCCCACATGTCACAGTTGATAGTAGTGATTTTGTAGACCGAATGTTTTGTAAGATATCGTTATGTTGTTGGTCAGCTATGTCATTACAGAATGGTACCAGTCCCTCCTTTAAATATCCAAGTCCTAAACCAGCCTTTACCCACTGTCTGTATTTTTCCTTCTCTAAATGAAGTTGATGTGCCATTCTGATACTCTATCAATATCTAAACAAACAAAACAAAAAGATTATGTTTGATTTTATATATAAATAAGTAAATAAGGTCTTGGATTGAATTTAAAGTTCAAAATATTGAATAAATATGATATGCAATCAATTTCAACCATTATGGGGATTTCTTTTCAACAGACGATATCTCCAGTTGATATTAAACTAAGAGAAGTACATGTATGTGTTTGATTCATTGTGACCATTATATGAGCTAGACTTTTGCATCCATCTTAACGTATTTTGGTATTAAATAGAAAGACAGTACATACCAATAGGAGGGCCATGATGGCCCTGAAATTGCTCACCTCAGTGATTTTTCTCGCTTAATTGGGAAGAAGCCTTAGCCTCTTGATTTTGGGAAAAATTATCGCTAAAATTGCTAATTTGGGAAGAAAAAAGCATGTTTCAGTTCAGATTTTTGGGAAAACTGCATGATTTTAAAGAAAATTTCAATTGGGAAGAGGCCTTTTTTCGGAGTCTGTTATATAAGTAGGAAAATCACTGCACCTGTATATAAAAACTATCAATGACAAGAAACGAGTAATAGTGTTACAAGCTATAAACAAATTAAAGCAGATATAAAATCTAAATCTTTAACTGATAACACAAAGTTCATATATGTATCTGAAATAGTGTGTGGGTAAACTAGAAATGTGTCCATAGGACACGGTGCCCCCACCGCGACACTGTTTTGTCAATCTTTTTTACTAAGTCAAGGGAAATAACTCTACAAATACTGGATAAATCCACAAGGGAAACCCCAGGTGCAAATCTAAAATATGCTGAGCAACCTGCCATAAGGTTTATTGACTATGTCAAATCCTTTTTTGAGAAACTTGCGACACAAGTTGAAAATTGCAAAAATTTTCTAAGTGAAGGGCAATAACTCTAAAAATACTAAATAAATCCAGACTAAAATACCTGGTGCACAACTGCACATGCTAATCAATATTCCTGTAAAGTTACATGACTCTAGGTCAAATACTTTTTGAGTTATGTGCGACACAAGTTGAAAATTGCAAAATTTTACTAAGTCAAGGGCAATAACTCAAAAAATACTAAAAATATGCACACGAAAATACCCAGATGCACAACTACACATGCTGATCAACATTCCTGTAAAATTTCATGACTGTAGGTCAAATAATTTTTGAGTTACATGCGACACAAGTTGAAAATTGCAAAATTTTACTAAGTCAAGGGCAATAACTCTGAAAATATTAAAAAATATCTAGACCAAAATAACCAGGTGCACAACTACATATGCTGATCAACATTCCTGTAAAGTTTCATGACTCTAGGTCAAATACTTTTTGAGTTCTGTGCGACACAAAAGTGAACGGACGGACAGACGGACGTACGGACGGACAAGGGTAAATCTAAATGCCCGCCACTAACGTGGGGGCACAAAAACATAAGTGTTTTTAATATATATACATGTAAAGAAAATCAATGACCCCCGCCCCTGGACAGGGCCAAATTGACCCCTGGGCCTTTTTTAACAAACTTGGTAGACACTCACTAAAAATGTTTTCAAGCTAAATATCTAAGCTCTAGGCACTAGCTCTTTTGGGTTTATAAAAGAGGATTTTTTTAAGTTTTTTACTATACACGAATAAGGAAAATCAATGAGCCCCGTGGCAGGGCTAATTTTAACCACAGGGCTTTTACTTTAAAAACTGTGTAGAACCAATTAAAAAAAGTTTCATGCTAAATATCTAAGATTTAGCCCTTTTGGGTTTTTTAAAAGATGATTTTTAGGTTTTTACTATACATGTATACATAAAAGGGAAAATAATGACCCCTGTGGCTGGGCCATTATTTTGACCCCTGGGCTATTATTTGAACAAACTAGGTTGACACTCACTAGAGGATGTTTTATGCTAAATATCTAAGCTCTAGCTCTTTGGGTTTTTTAAAGAAGATTTTTATAAGAATTTCTTTCGGTTGCCATGGCAACAGCGTTCTGCATGGAATTAAATTCTTTGAAACATTTTCAAAGGTCACTCCTGTGAGGTTTGGATGAAAAATGGCTCAGTGATTAATGAGGAGATGTTGTTAAAAGTAAAAGTTTACAGACGATGTCCGGACAGCCGGACGAAAAGCAATCACAAAAGTTCACCTTTGTAACTTAGTGACAGATGAGCTAAAAAGTAGGGTGTAATCGATTCAATCGATATCGGTGTATCAACAATCTTTGTTATCCGATTTGATATCGATTCCATCTTTAAATATATCGAATGCACACATATTTCAAGCTTAAAAGACACTTCAGCAAACATGTTTTATAGTACAGATAGACCAAACGTCAAAATAAAAGCGAAATATAAAGTTATGGAAGCCAGAACTAACATATTCGAAACTTTTTTTTTTCTAAAACGGAAATCAACACCAGAGTTACCTCCCAGTGTCTCTAACCAAAGCTGCCGAATTTCATTGTAAATCCCGAATGTCTGCTGAGAGGGGTTTAAGACCCCCCAATTCAGATGTTTAAAAGGGAAAATGCCAAGAATTTTGTTTTAGTGTTTCTTTGTAAAAATTATGATTGCAAATGTTAAACATTAATAATTATTCCGGTTCTAAACACTATAATTTTGCCAATTTAATCTCGGCTTAGTAATAGAACGGCAAGGACGGGATTAAGCATAATCCTTAACTACGTAATTAGCAACAACAACAAAAGTAAAATGGAAAAGGCTTTTAACATTTATAGTTACTAGTCATTTGTTGTCATTAAAAGTTAAAATTGATAAAAGAAACAAATTGTTCACTTTTCATAGTTTATTTATTTTTTAAATGTGTTTAAATGTAACTGCATATTAAAACAAATTAAAAAGACTTGAAAGCTTAATTTTGCCTGGCAATCAATATATCGCTGTTATCCGCCGATAATTCATTACCGATATACGATATAAAAATCGCTTATCGATGACACCCCTACAAAAAGAGAGCTAAACATATAAGCTGGATACAGGGAATTTTTGAAAGCAGAGTAGAGGTGTAACAATTCAACGATAACATCGCGATCTGCCCTGTCTTTGATGCATGCATTCATATTTGGAATTATTAAATTCCAATATATCCGGATGCAATACATATTTCACCACCTGACGCATTGATATAGCGTGAAAGTATCGCAATACACTACATGTATATTATTTATGATATAATTGAAAAAAAATAACCTTTTTTAATTCCTTAAAAGTAAAAAGTAAAAAAATCCTTAAAAGTAATTTAAGTAAATAGTTGAAAGATTCAAAACTTTGAAAACAAGTTATAATAACAAGTGGAGAGTTTATTGTTTGTTATTGTAATAGTTTTATTTATATTCATAATTTATGCTGTAAACAAATGACAAAGTTTTTTATATAGATAATGTCTCTGTCAGTGAAAGTCAGTATTGTGATAAGTATTGCATTGCAAATATAAAAATACAAGTTTATCTATGTTTCTTGTTTTCTTCAAAATTTGGTGTTATTGTTCATTCATTCCAGTAATCTTGGAACAAATACTGGACGGGATCTGTCTTCCCTGGACCAAATAAAATTCAGGAAAATAAAAAAAATACAATTCATTTTGGTATATGAGATATATATGACCTAGGCCTGCTTATATGATAAAATAAATTGATCATGATTATTAGAATATTTACAGAAATTTTTACAACTTTTCAATAAACTAACAATACTTATAAAACATGCTGTGGTATTTCTCTTATTGTTATGAAGCAATAAGGTTCAACCAGTACTACATGTAAATTTGTTTATCTAGACCAATGAAAGTCATTAGTTTTCACAACCTTTGAAGATATTTCCGAAAGCTTTAGCAAGGTCTCAAGACTTGTTCCTAAGCTTTGCTCATTCAAGAAATGACGCCAACTCAACTTGAAATGGTGCGAAAACTAATGGTTTATGCACTGGAAGTAAGCATTTCCAATATGAGCCATTCCATCTAATAGACATTATAAATGAATAATTCTGTGATTTATTCTAATTGCTAAATAAGACTATATTCTTGATATAAATTATTGATGGAAAGCATTAAATTGTTTCTTTTGTCATAAACTAAGTTGAACATTGAAATCTTTTTATTATTACGTGACAGTCGAAACAAACATGAATGGCACAAAAACAAATTCTAATATAAAGTAAACTTGTCAAAGAATCAAAATTTTACGTTATTGTGTTGTATTGTGTTTCACAATATCAGATGTGAATAAAATGTATTTTCTCATTTCTGTATCATATTGTTTAATAAAGAATTTCAATTTTAGCAGAGTAACCGTCTTATATTTTTAACAAACAATGGCATGTAATATGCCAACAATTGGTCAATTATCATCTGTATAATATCCAACTCAATGTTGTTATTTATAATATCCTAAAAAAATATTCAAGATTAATCAATAAACTGCATTAAGTATAGGTTAAAGTTTATTCCTACTATCCTAGGTATTCACTGTCCGCCCTGTCCAAAAATATGGTCTGGCCCTCCCAAACATATGGTCTGTCATGGTACGGTCGCCCTGTCTGTAATTCGTTAATGCATACACATTAGGTTTGTTTTTTCCCTTTAAATTAAACGCGAGGGAAATCAAAATTTTTTTTCCAATTAAAATTTTCCCCCCGGATGAGCCCTGATTCATAAATTAAATTCTAAAAATAAAATTTGTGGAATAAAGGGGGCTTTTTATACAGTTTTTTCCAAAGTGTGAATGCATTTTTACGAAAACCCTTCCTGGTAATGGGGGGCCCCAACCTTTCAAATTTCCCTTTTTTATTTCGGGGGAAGTTTAAAAAAACGGGCCCCCGAACGGGTTCCCGGGGTTTTGGGTTGCCCGGCTTAGGGCCCTTTCGTGTACATTTTAAAGAAAATCCCAAAAAAAAAAACAAATTTTTAAAAAAATATTTGAAATCTATACCTTTTCAAAGGGAAATTTTCCCCGTGTCCCGTTCTTTGTCGGGGGGGGGGCCCATTTACCCAATGTAAAAAAATGATAAAAGGGGGGGGTTTTATTCTGATAACGGAACAAATCTCAAACTTTACAGAAAAATTTTAAAAAAAAACCGGTGGGTTTTTTTCCGATTTAAAAACGGAAGCGGTGCATTAAAAAACCGAATGGACCCCTTTTAAAAAAGGGTTAAAAAATTTAAAAGGAATTTCTTAACGAACCTTCCCCCCGTTCATTAGGCTTTTTTTTATTTCATATTTTTTCATTTTTCATATTAAAAGATTTAATAAAAAAAAACGTTTTTCCTGGGGGTCGTGGTACCTTTTCAAAATGTTTTGGAATTTGGCCCCGGGTTTTAGGGAAAAAATTTTTTATTTACTTATTTGGAAATATTTATTTTTTTTCAATTGGGGGTTCAAAACTGGTTGATTCAGGTTCTAAAATTTAATTAAGGAACAAAAATAATTTTTTGGGTTTTTTTAATTTTTTCCCTTTTTTAAAAACCAAACACCTTTTGCAATTTTTGGTAAATTTTTAAAATTTCCTAAATAAAATTATTTTAATTTAAAGTATTCAAAATTTTATGATTTCGGGTTTAACTACTTTATTTACAAATCCCTTAAAAAAGGGGTTTTTAAACCTTTAAAATTTTAAAAAACATCTAAAATTTAAGCCAACTTTTTTCGGGGAATTTCCCCCCAGTTTTTCAAAAAATTACTTTCGTTTTTTTAATTTTTTAAATTTTTTTTGAAATTTTGGGTTTTTGGACATTAGTTATTTTGTTTTAAATGAAGAAAACTTTTCTTTTCCCAGTAAAAAAATTATGAAAAAATTAACGGCTACAAAAATTTAAAAGATACTTTAAAATCAATTTTTAAAATTTTTAAAAAAAATCTTTTTCCTTTTAAACAAAACCCCCCGCCATTTTATACTAAATTTTTTTTCCAATTTTCCCAAAGGCCAAATGCGCGATTCCCAAACCCTCAAACAAACTAAATTTAATTGTTCATTCACTTACCAGGTAAAAATGTGATTTTTCCCCTCTATTGGCTATATAGATTTTTTTTAATTTTCCTAAATATTTGCGGCAAAAATAGCATTTTGGAAAACTTTGGACTTTAAAAAAAAATAAGATTTTGTTTTTTTATTGTTTTACTATAATTAACTAAAAAACACAATGGTAAATGTATTATATAATGATTTACATTAAAAATTATTATAGCTTTCCCCGTAAATTTGTGTTCTTAATGCAAAAATTTAAAAGTATGAATAATAGCCACAGCCCCCATTTTTTTTTGTTTTAAAAAAAATTACAAATATTATATTGTTACATATGTTAAAAAAATATATCTAATAAAAAATGTGATAAATTTTTTGAAACCGGTTTTCCGGGTTTGCAGTTTTTCAAAGCGTTTGGTTGTCTTGCTTTCAATTAAAAAAAAAGTTTTTTTTAAAAAAAAAATTTGTCCCTTTGCTAGTATTAAATTTTTTAAATTCGACTTTCAACCTTTAAAAAAAAGTTTTTGGGAAAATATATTATCTTTTTTTAGTAAAAATCTGCTTTTGAACTTGGTGGGTTTTCACCTTTTCCAAAGAAATTTCCCGGTGAAACAAACGTTCAAATTCTTTTTTTAAAAATTACCCCCCCCAAAATTTTAAAATTTATTTTTTGGAGCTAACTAAAACTAATTAAAGTCCCACACAAAATTTTCCATTTCTGTTTTATTTTTTTAATATTTCTTCTGGGTTTACATGCTTTATGGTTTTTTAACAAATGCCCCAAACCATGTTGGGGGGTGAGATAAGGGCAAAACTCCCCAATTTGGGCTTTTGCATGAAATTTGTTTTTTGGGGTCTTTATTTTTCTTTTTTAAGTTCTTTTTTAAAACAGGTTTGGTATAAATTTTCCAAGGATAAAAAAAATTAAGTTTTTTGTTTTGCAAAAATTTGGTTGAAACAAAAACTCATTCTTGGGTTCCCCATTAAACTGGTAAATACTTTTTAGATAATCTTTTTTTTTTTTTTTTTATCCATATTGAAAAACCATTTTTTAGTTAAAAAATAATACTGTCAACACTGCACATGTAGTTTACCCTTTGTCCATTTTTTTTTTGCTCTATACCCTGTTTTATTTCATTATTCATTTTTCAGTTATATTAAATTCACTAACTTTCAGTATTGTTATAAAAAATAATAACATTGGTGGGGGAAATTTTAAGAAACCCGGTTTTTCCTACTATTTTTACCTTTTTGGGCCGTACTTTTAAGGGCCGCATTTAAAAAAAATGATTTATGTTTTAAAAATTTAAAACTCGTATACCTAAAAATAAAATTTTTGGCACATTTTCTAACAAAATTCATTTCATATATTTAAACATTAAAGAATTTTTTTTTCTGACCCAAGAAAAACCCCGGAAAAAAACTTTTTCATTTGGGTAATCTGAAAATTTTAATTTCCCGTCATCAAAAATACTTTGTACGTGTTGGGAATTTGGGGCCCAAAATTGGGTTCTCCTGTTTAAAACCAGGTAGGGAAAAATCTTTTTTTTTTACTTTTTTCTTTATTTTTTTTTGGTGAAGTTGTATGGAAAAAACAACTTTTCCATCAAAATTAAAAATTTTCCCCCCTTTTCTTTCATTTTCATTAT
The DNA here is from genome assembly GCF_026571515.1 of Ruditapes philippinarum. Lineage (NCBI taxonomy): Eukaryota > Metazoa > Mollusca > Bivalvia > Venerida > Veneridae > Ruditapes > Ruditapes philippinarum. The sequence continues at coordinate 18,443 of NW_026862109.1, read as the reverse complement.
AGCATGTACCGAAAAAAAATCCCGATAGGGAAATTTTCTTCATTTTCCCTCTTTGTAGAGTAAATTTTATGGGCCCCAAAAAAATTTAGGCTAAAAAATGGGGAATAATGACTAAAATATTTTTTTTTTTAAAGTCAATAAACAACAAAACTTTTTATTGTGGTTTAATGAAGGGTTTTTTTCGCTTTGTTTTTTTTTTGGGAAAACGGGTAAATTTGCGCCGGAGCCGGTCTTGGAATCAACTGTTTTGAACTTTAACCCATTTTTAAAACCGTTTTCGGGGGCTTTTTTGTGAAAACCTTTGCTGTTTCCATTGAAAACCCTTTCCCCTTGTTCAAACAAAAAATTGCTATGAAACTAAAAAAAATTGCTTAATCCCTCATTACTGATTAAAAACTTGGAAACAAAGTTGACTTAAACCTTTGCAAAACCCTTTGTAACGGAAATCCCCAAACCCAACAAAAAATTTTTCCCTTTTTTCCCAAGGGAAGGGATGGGACTTCTAAAAAATTTAAACCAACTGATTTTCGAATTTGTTTAAAAATGATAAAATAAAAAATTTAAAATTTAATATTAAAATTAATTTTTTTAAAAATAAACATTTTATATCATAAGGTAACATTTTAAAAAAATTTTAATGGATTGAAAAAAATGCCCAAAGGCCTTTTAAACGTTGGTTAAAATTTACCTAAGATCGCCCTCAGAAAATTTTTTTGGGCCTCTTCCCAAGTAAAAAAATTTTTTTTAATGGGGGCGGGCGCCAAAAAATTTTTGATCCTTTTTTATAAAACATTCTCAAACGGAAAACAAGTGTTTAAGGCCAAAAATTGAAGTTTTTTTTTTCACTAAATTTGGGGTGAAAAGGGGGGGTGAAAACCAACCCGGCTTTTTATATAAAAGAAAAATTTTTTGGGTATTTTTTCAATTTTTTTTTTTGTTTTTCACCCCAAAAATGTATTATTAGGTTATTGGTTTAATTTTTACAGAAATAAAAGAAATTAAATTTGTTCTATTTTGGGCCCTTTTTTTTTTTTTCCCTTTGTTTATTTGAAAATGCGCATTTTCCTTTTATCTTCCCCCATATTATCCCTTATTAAAAAACTTTGGGAACAATCATTGGTCATAAAACGTTTAGAATTTTTTTTATGGGAATCAGTTCTGTGTTTAATTATTATTACAAGTGCACGCTTTTGTGAACAAAAATTTTTTAAAATAAATAAAACCCAAAAAACCGGGTACTTATTAAAAATAGCAAAATTCAGAACCCCTTTAAAAGAAACCCCTTTTTAGACAAAAAAAAAAAAATTTTTGCAGCTCAGTTTGTTTGAGTCTGTTTTGGGAAAAAGGGTTTTTGGTAAGTGCAAAGCAAACCCGCCCCCCGCATCGTAAAGCAAAATTTCAACATTAAAACTTGAAAAAAAGGGGAAACATTTTTTTTTAAAAAAACGTCCGAAAAAGGGTTTTAATTTAGGGGCGGTATAAAGGGGGCCCTTTCATTATGGAATTGTTGAGTTTTTAAAATTTTTTAACAATTTTTTTTGGTTATTTTTGATTTGTTATCGAGTCCATTTTTTTAAAAAAAATCAAATGCACAATTTTTTTTAAGTTTTAAAAGGGACCTTGAAAAACAGGTTTTTTTAGTACAGATAGCCCCAAACGTCAAAAAAAAAGCGAAATAAAATTTTTTAGGGGAAAGCCGGGAAACAAAAACAAAATTTCGAAATTTTTTTTTCTAAAAGGGAAATAAAAAACCCCAGAATTACCCCCCGTTTTTCTTTTAACCAAAGCTGCCAAATTTCATTGAAAATTTTCCCGCATTCTGGCTGAAAAAGGGGATAAAACCCCCCCAAATTCAGATTTTTAAAAAGGGGAAAAATCCCCAAAAAAATTTTTTTTTTATGTTTTTTTTGGGCCAAAAAATTTTGATTGCAAATTTTAAAAAACATTAAAAAATTTATTCCGGTTTTTTAAACACAAAAATTTTTGCCAATTTAATCTCGGTTTTATTTAATTAAAACGGAAAAGGACGGGATTAAGCAAAATCCGTAATTACGTAATAGCAAAAACCCAACAAAATTTAAAAATTTGGAAAAGGTTTTAACATTTAAGTTTATAGCCCATTTTTTGTCTTTAAAAAAGTTAATTTTTTAAAAAGAAAAAAATTGTTCATTTTCTTTAGTTTATTTTTTTTTTTAAAAGGGTTTGTTTAAATTTTTATTTGGCATTTTTAAAAACAAATTAAAAAAGACTTAAAAGTTTTAATTTTTTTCCCTGCAACCCAATATTTTGGGCTGTTTGGAAAATTTTTCTTTTTACCTTTACCCCGATTTTTAAAAACCCTTTTTTGACCCCCCCTTTCCCAAAAAAAAAAGCTAAACTTAAAGTTTGGGGATCCCAAAAAAATTTGGGAAAACCCGGATTTAGGGGTTTGTAAAAATTTCAAACAAAAACTTTGGTTTGGGCCCGTCCTTGATGCATTGCTTTCATTTTGGGGAATTTTAAAAATTTTCCCAATATATCGGGATGAAAATACATATTTCACCCTTGAAAAACTTTTTGATATGGGCGTGAAAGTTTTGAAAATTACATTTTTACTGTATATTTTTTTGTTTGTGATGTTTCCGATTGTCGCAAGCCCGCCGATTTTTCATTTTTACTTTTTATTTTTAAAAAAAATTTAAAAAAATTTCCGTCAAAAATGTTTAAAAGTTTTTAAAAGGAAAATTTAAATTCTAAAGGGTTTAATTTTTTTTTTGGGAAACCCCCCTCACCGAAGAAAAAAAATCATCTCAGAGACAATTTGGAGTTGAACAGGATCAATAAGAGATTTAAACAATAGTAATATAATGTAATGTGAATGGTATTATTTGTCATCCATTAAAAAATAAAATCTATTTCGTAAAATTATGACTATATAAAGTTAAAACTGTGTTGAAAAGTGCTAAATGGAGTTCGTGTTACTAAATATAATCAAGTGCGTTGGTTAGAAGAAATGTTTCTTCTCTATTTCTTTTTAACGCGACTTTATTCGAAAAGTTATCGATTATGTCACATCCCACTGAACCGATGATCTATTGGGACAAATTTCATCTGATTTCCATCACTATTTATGATATAATGAAAAATACCTTAAGTAAAAAGTAAAAATCCTTAAGTAATAAGTAAATAGTTGAAAGATCAAAACTTGAAAACAAGTTATAATAACAAGTTGGAGAGTTTATTGTTTTGTTATTGTAATAGTTTTATATTATATTCATAATTATGCTGTGAACAAATGACCAAGTTTTTTATATAGATAATGTCTCTGACAGTGAAAGTCAGTATTGTGATAAGTATTGCATTGCAACATAAAAATACAAGTTTATCTATGTTTCTTGTTTTCTTCAAAATTTGGTGTGATTGTTCATTCAGTCCAGTAATCTTGGAACAAGTACTGGTCCGGATCTGCCTTCCCTGGACCAAATAAAATCCAGGAAAATGAAAAAATACAATTCATTTTGGTATATGAGATATATGACCTATGCCTGCTTATATGATAAAATTAATTGATCATGATTATTAGAATATTACAGAAATTTTTACAACTTTCAATAAACTAATAATACTTATAAAACATGCTGTGGTATTTCTCTTATTGTTGTCAACCAGTACTACATGTAAATTTGTTATCTAGACCAATGAAAGTCATAGTTTTCAAAACCCTTTGAAGATTTTTTCCAAAAAAAGTTTAAAAAAAAAAAGGGTTCTGAAAAACTTTTTTCCAAAGCTTTGCCCCCTTTCAAAAATGACGAAAACTAAAACTAAAATTTGGTTGCAAAAAACAAATTTGGTTTTTTTGCATTTGGAAATTTAAACTTTTTCCCATATGAGCCTTTCCCACCCTAATAGACATTATAAATAAATTTAATTTCCCCTGTGTTTTTTTAATTGCTAAATAAAAAACAATATTCTTGTTTTAAATTTAAATTTGAGGGAAAAGCTTTAAAAATTGTTTTTTTGTCATAAACTAAGTTGAACTTTAAAAATCTTTTTATTTTTTAGGACAGTGGGAACAAAAAATTTGGCCCCCAAAAAGAAAAATTCAAATTTAAAAATTTAACTTGTAAAGAATAAAAAAATTTTAAATTTTATTTGTTTTTTTTTTCCAAAATTTAATCAGATGTGAAAAACCCATGTTTTTTTTCTAATTTCTGTATCAATTTTTTAAAAAAGAATTTTAAATTTTTTAGCAGGTAACCATCTTATATTTAACAAACAAGGGGAAATTTTAATATGCCAACAATTGGTAAATTTATCATCTGTTAATATCCAATTTCCAATGTTGATTTTTTATAATACCCAAAAAAATATTAAAATTTAAATTTCAATAAACTGCTTTAAAGAAATGGGTTTAAAAAGTTTTTTTCCTAACATGTAGGAAAATTCCCCCCGGCCCCCCCCCCTTCCCCAAAAATAGGGGTTTTGGCCCCCCCAAAAATATGGTCGGGGTTTCGGGGGTTAGGGGTCCCCCCTTTGTCAGTAATTCGTTAATGCTAAAAATTTAGGTTGTTTTTTTTTCCCTTTAATTTTCGCCGAGGAAGTCATTTTTTTTCCATTTAAATTTTTCCCCCCGGGGAGGGAAGGCCCTGTTTTCATATTTTTTAATTTTTAAAATTTAATTGATGGAAAAAAGGAAATTTTTAACGGGTTACATTTGTGAATGCTTTTTAGGGAACCCCTTACTGGTAATTGGGAGGCCACAACTTGCATTCCATGTTTATAGGGGGAAAGAAAGCCCGGGGCCCGGGGAAGCGGGCCCGGGTTTGTCTTCCCCGGCTATAGACATTACGTGATTTTTAAAAAAAAAATAAAATTTTAAAAAAAAATTTTAAAATAATAAAGAATTTTAAAACCTATTAAAATAAAATTTTTCAGGGGTTCAGTTTTTAAGCCCGGGGGCCCCTTTAAAAAATGTAACTTCAATTTAAATGGGGGGGTATTCTAAAGGGAAAAAAATCTCAACTTTTGGGAAATTAAATAATAAACGCCCCGAGTTTTCCCGGATTTAAAAAGGGAAAGCGGTGCTTTAAATACCAAATTGAAAAATTTTAAAAAAAGAAAAGAATGAAAGGTTTTTTTAAAAACTTCCATTCATGGCTTTCCCTTTAAATTTCTTTTTCTATTTTTCCCAATGGTATATAGTTTTAAATAAAATAAGGACAGTTTTTCCCTTTTGAGCGTCTTTTGGTATTTTTTTCAAAAATTTGTCTAAATTTTGGTCGGGTTTAATGGACAAATTTTTTAATTTTTTGGTATATTTTGGTTTAAATTTTGAGGTCAAAAAAACTGGTTAATTCGGGTCTAAAAAATTTTGGGAACGAAAAAATTTGGGTTTAAAAATTTTTTCCCTTTCTTTTTTCACCAAAAAACCCTTTTGGAAAATTATAAAATTTTCCTAATAAAATTGGGTTTTAAAAAAATTTATTCATCAAAATTATTGTTTTTCAGAAACTTTACTGATTTAAAAATTTGCTTAAAAAATGGGTTTTCCCCTTTCCATTTAAAAACATTTTAAAATTTAATTCCCTAATGGGGAATTCCCCCAGTTTTTCAAAAATCTATTTTCTTTTTTTAATTTTGTTAACTTTTTTTTAATTTTTGTTTTTTGGCACTTATTTTATTTTCTTTTTTCATAAAAGAAATTTCATTACGTTTAAATTTTTAAAATATTTTAACAAAAACGGCTAAAAATTTTTAAAAGTTATTACATCAATTTCTTCAAATTTTAAAAAAATTTCTTCCTGGACTAACCTCCGCCAATATTTTTTTTCTTTTAACGGCGAAATGCGCGTTCCCCCCAAAGGGGCCTTACAACACTAAATTTTTGGGTCCTTAAAATTTCCCAGAAAAATGTATTTTTTTCCCCTTATGGCTTTTTATAGTTTTTTTTAATTTTCTAAATATTGCGGAAAAAATAGCTTTTGAAAACTTGGATTTTAAAAAATTTAATAGTTTTGTTTTTATTGTTTTTCTTTTTTAAACTAAAAAAACCAATGGAAAAAAGGGTTTTATAATGTTTTCAAAAAAAAATTAATATGGGCTTTTCCCGGGTAAAGTTTTCTTAATGAAATTTAAAATTTAAGAAATGATAATGGCCTAGCATTTTGTTTTTTTTAAAAAAATTAAACAAAAATATATGTTATTTGTTAAAAAATAAATCTAATAAAAATGGGGATACATTTGTTTGCCCCGGTTTTCCGGTCCCGTTTTTAAAAGGGTTGGGGGCTGCTTACAAAGAAAACAAAAATTTTGGTTTTAAAAAAATTTTAACCCTTGCAAAGCAAATTGATAGGTTTTCGACTTCAAGCCTAAAAAGTATTGGGGAAATATTTTTTATTTTTTTTTAGTAAAAAATTTAAACTGCTTGTTTTTGAATCTGGTTGGTTTCACCAGTTCCGAAGCAATTTTTTTTTGTGACAAAAAACGTTAAAAATGCCATTAATTTTTCCCCTTACGAAAAATTTGACTATTTTTGCGAGCAAATTTACTAAAACTAAGTCAGTTAAAACTACAAATTCCATTTTGATTTATTTTTTTTAATATTCATTCGGATTTTAACGGGTTTTTGGGTATTGTAAAATTTTAAAGCACCCCCTTGTTGGTTTGGGGATGAAGCAGAATTTCCCAAATTTGGCATTGCATCCCTTTTTGTTTTTGTCAATTATTTTTTGGTAAGTTCTGTTTAAAAAATAGGGATCTTTATCCCAATGGCCCAAGATGAAAAAAATTTTTTTGTTTTGCAAATATGCTTAACAACACTTATTTTTAGGTTTCCCCTTACTGGTTAAAAACTTTTTATAGATAAATTTATGTTTTTTTTTTTATCCATATTGACAAAAAATTTTTTTAAGGGAATTTAAAATTTTGTCAACATTTACAATGTAGATATTCCCTGTCCTTTTTTGTTTTCTTTATCCCGCATTTTTTTTCATTATTTTAGTTTTTCAGTTATATTTATTTACCCCTATAGTACAAATACTTTTTTTTTAAAAAATAAAAATTGTAGGGGATTTTTAAGGGAAAGACCCTTTTCCCACTATTTTTTACAAAATTTTGGGGTACCCGTAAGCACAAAATTTTTTTTAAAAAAAAATTATAATTTTTCCTTTTAAAAACGTTTTTACCTCAAAAAAAAAATGTTGGCAAACTTTCTAACATATATCATTCAATATTTCTAAAATTAAAAAACTTTTTTTTTGGGTTTAGAAAAAAGCAAAAAAGTTTTCTTTGGACAGTTTTGATTTAAAAAATTCCCCCCTCATCCCAAAAAAACATTGGGACGTGGTTTTTGGAAAAAATGGTCAAAAAAGGTCTCCCGGGGTTAAACGGGTATGGGAAATTCTTTTTTTTTTAAAATTTTTTGAAAATATTTTTTGGGGGGTTTAAATTTTATGGCCCAAAAAAAAAACCTTTTTTTCCCTCGATATTAAAAATGTGTCCCTTTCTTTCAGTTTACATTATACATTACCCATAAAAAAAAGCCGATATGGATTTTCATCCCCTTTTTGCCTTTATGTTGAAATTTAATTTATCGCCCCCAAAAAATATTAGAAGCCTTTTAAAAAAAGGGAAAAATGACTAAAAAAATTTATTTTTTTTAATGTTTAATTTAAAAAAAAAACTATTTATTGTGGGGGGTTTCAAAGGGAAAGGGGTCGGGTTGATTGTTTTGGGGAAATGGTCAATGCGCCGGACCGGTCTTGGAAACAACTGTAAATTTCAAAAATTAACCCATTATACACCGTAAATTTATGGGCATTTTGTGAAAAAATTTGCTTTTTCATTTTAAAAGGGGGCCTTTTTTTTAAAAAAACCCAAAATTGCTATTTAAAATAAACCCCAAAAAGTTTCCAAAACTCAATTTTTCTGACAAAAATTGGCACCCAAATTTACCATCATAGCCTTTTTTAACGGGTTACTAATCTTGAAATTTTCCCGTTTTCCCCAAAGGGAACGATGGGGGGCATTTTTCCCAAAAATTTCCCAAATTTATTTCGAAAAATGCTGCATAATAATTTAAATTTTAAAAATTAAAAAAAAAAATTTAAAAATTTTATATCATGAAGGGGAAATTTTCCCCAAAAAATATTTAATGGATTTTAAAAAAAAATTTAAAGGCCTTTTTTAAATTTTATTTCACATTACCTTTAAAATTTGGGCCCCCAGAAATTTTTAAACCCCTTACAAGTCCAAAAAATTTTTTTTAATGGGGGGCCGGGCCCCCGAAAAAATTTTTATCACTTTTTTTTTAAAAAATTCTCAAAAGGAAAACAAGTGTTTTTAAAGGCCGAAAAAGAGATTTTTTTACGAAATGGGGGGTTTTAAAAGGGGTTTAAAAAAACCGGGGTATATGAGTTTTTTTTTGTGTATCCCAAATTTTTTGGGGTTTTAGGCCCCCAAATAGTATATATTTTAGCTTGTTTTTGGTAAAATTTTCCGAAATTTAAAAGTAATTATTTGTTCTTTTATTGCACATTTTTTTCTTTATTTCTGTAATGCGCATGTCCATTTTTCTTCCCGCCACTCATATATACACTTATTATTTCATGGAAAAAATCAGTGGTCTAAAACCCATTTGAACTATATATTTGAATCACGTGTCTGTGGGCAATTTTTATAATTTCAAGTGCACGCTCTGTGTAATTTTTAATAAATAAAAACCCCCAATACAAAATTTTTTAAATACGAAAAAAACAGATCCCTTTAAAAAAATTTCCCCAAAAAAAAAAAAATTAAAAAACTTGCGGGCCCCAAAATTTGATTGAGTCTGTTCATGGAAATTTCTTTGGGAAATTTCAAGCTACCCCCCACCCCCCTCTTTGCATCCTTAAACAAAAATCAACATTTAAACATGAAAAAAGGGGAACATTTTTTTTTTTTAAAAACGTCCGCAAAAGCTTTAAAGGCGGTATACCGGTTAACCCAGTTTAGCTTTCCCCTGAAAAGGGGTCGTTTTCCCCTTTAAAAAAAAACAATGCGTGTTTCCCCTAAAAAAAAAAAATGGGGGGGATTATGGGAATTTAAATTTGGGAAATTTTTAGGGAAAGAGGCTATGGGAATTTTAATTTTTTACACTTCCGGGACTACATATGGATCTCAGAATTTAGCTGTGGTAAATTTTGGTAAAAAATGGGGCTTTTTTAGGGGTAAGAAAGGGAAAAAAATTACTTATGGATGGAAAAAAACAGTTATTTTTGGTAAACTAAAATTAAAGTCTGGGGTTTATGGTTTTAAGAGGTAAAACTTACTAGTAAGGATGGAAAAAACAGTTATAATTTTTTTTGGTATTTAAATAAGGGGCTGGACTTTTTAGGGAATTAAAAAAAAAAATTCTATTTTTGGGTAGAATAAAAAGTTATTTTTGAAAAAGACAGCAAAAAGGGACAAAAATAAATTTGGGAAATTTTTTAAGGGCAGGGAAACTGTTTAAATTTGGGGGCTCCAAAAGGGAAAAAATATGACCCGGTTTTTTTTTTTTATTTTATAAATGGGTTTTCCCGAGGCAATATTCTTACATTTTTTAAAATTTTTTCGAATTAAAACACTTTAAAAAGTGGGTTTTTTATTCGGGGGGAAAATTTTTTTAAGTGCTATTTTAAGGAAATGACAAATATCTTCCAAAAAAAATTTAAAAAGCAAAACTTAAATAAAGGGGAAATTTTGGGCCCCCTTTTTATTTTAAAAAACTAAAAAACCCAAAAGTAATTTTTAAATAAACAGAAAAAATAGATTTAAAAAAAGGCTTTCTAGGAGCCTTGACGTATGGTTACTTTTTTTTCCCAATTTTGAATAAAAAAAATTTTTGGGGGCAACTTTTTAAATCACATGTTTTAGATCACATTTTAAAAAAATTGGGAAAATTTGGGCACCTTTATTTAAAAAAAAAAATGTAACAAGGGCCCTTTAAAAATGGGTCTCTTTTTTTCTTCTTTTTTTATGGAAAATCCCAAAGAAAATTTTTTTAACCCGAGATTTCATGTTTTTAAAAAAAAAAAACTCAATTTAAAGGGGTTTAAATAAAGGTCTGGGTTTTAAAATTTTTTCATCATTTTCCCGGGGTTTAGGTTTATAAAATCTTTTGTTTTTTTGGGCCCTTTCTTTGTGTAGATTCACATTTCTACCCCTTTGACACATTTAGACACACCCCGGAAAAAAAATATCCCCTGGTGGGAAAACCCCAAAAAAATTATAGAGGAAAATTAGGGGGTAGAACTGAAATTTTTTCCCCAAAATTAAAAAAAAAATAAATTTTTTAAATTTTTTTTTAAAAAAAAATTTTCCTTGTGAATGAAAATTTCGCCCTTTATTTTTATGTTTAAGTTCATTCTTGGGGTCAACCAAAAAATTAAAAAATTTTCTTTCCGATTTTTCCCAATTTTTTGATTATGGATTTTGTATTTTCAAAACTTTTTTTATAAATTTAAAATTCCCCTCAATTGATATTCCCCCCCTTGTCATTTAATCTTTATTTTCTTCTGATATTTTCATTTCACAAAACTTTATATTTTTCATTTTTATTTCCCGATATTTCATTCACATTCTTTATATTTTTTCTTGTCTTTTTATATCTTCATTCACTTTTTGGGTATTTTCCCTTTTATTTGTATCTTTTATTCACAAAACTGATATCTTTCCAAATTTTCATTTTTAAAAATGTTCCTTTTATAAATTCATTAAAAATTTACCCATTTTTATGTGAATGAATTTTTATGTAGATACACAATGTATGAATTGGGAAACGGAATTAAAGATGTTATGGTTTGTCATTTCCCAATAATCTTTATTGTCATACTGATATCTTCATTATTATAATTGATATCTTCATTATCATTCTGATATTTCATTTTAATACTGATATCTTCATTATTATTTTTGATATCTTCATTATTTATTCTTGATTATCTTCATTATCATTCTTATATCTTCATTTGTCATTCTGATATTCTTCATTGTCATTCTTATAATCTTCATTGTTCATTTCTTGATATCTTCATTGTCATTTCTGATTATCTTCATTGTCATTCTTTATATCTTCATTGTTCCATTCTGATATCTTCATTTATCATTTCTTATATCTTCATTGTCATTTTCATATTTTCATTGTCATTTTTATATCTTATTGTCATTCTGATATTTTTCTTTTAATTCCCAAATTTTTTAAATTTTAAAAAAAATTTTTTTTATATTTTAATTACTTAATTGAATATTTAAATCAGATGGGAATGAATTTTTTTGTAGATACAATTAAATGTTTTGATTTTAAATGAAATTTAGAAAAAAGAGGTATTTAAAAAGGTTAGGTTTAATATTTAAACAATTTTAAAGTGTTGAATAAATTTATATTATGGGGGCCCCTTTTTTTCCCAAATGTTCAAAAAATTTTAATATTGAATCTACCGAATATTTAAAATTTTTTTTATCCCTTTTAAAAAATTAAAAAACGGTTTAAAATGGGTTTCCCGAGAGTCATTTTTCATTTAAAAAGGGCCTTTTTGTAACCCTTTAAAAATTAATTAGCGCTCTTTAAACCTATTGCATATAGGGGCAAAATTTACCTCAAAATCAAAAATATTAATTTTTCACTAGTGTAATATCGGGTTTTTTATTTAAATGGGTTTTTTTTTACACTCCTGCCCCCCGCAGTTTTTGTGATTATTTATAAAATTTTGTGTTTTTTGGGAATGAAGATACGGTTTTTTATAATGAAAATATCAGGGATTAAAAAAAGATAAAGGAATGACAATTTTAAATTCAGAATTTATTAAAGAATTTTTATCAGAATATTAAAAATATCAGTAAATAATTTAAAGATATTTTTAATTACAATAAAATTTAGAATGAAAAAGAAAAAATATCAAAATAAAAAAAAAAATTTTAGAAAAGATAATGATGATATAAGAATGATTTTAAAAAAACCCCCGAAAAAGAAACAAGAAGTTTTTTTGGGAATTTATAATTTAAAAAATTTTCTTGTCAAATTCCCCAAAAAATTTTTTTAGTATTTGTAATTATTATTAACGATATCTTTTTATCATAAACCCATTCTTTTTTGTTTTATTGGGCCCCTGATTGTTTCCCAAAACATAATTATCAATTTCATGCTAAATAAAATTTTCATCATACACGTTTTATCTACATAAAAAAATTCCAAAATTTGCATTTCCTTTCCCAAAAAATATAATTTTAGAAATTAGGGACCTTTCTAAATTTCAATGGGCCCCCGTGGGGGGAGGGGTTTTGAGTTTGATGAAATTCTTTAATTTTCCCGTTACTTTTTCTTTGGGGTGGGGTTTCCCATCCCGGGAATGCTTGGTAGTTTGCCCCCGGGGGAAAAAAATAGTCCCCAAAATGGGTTTTCTATCAGGAAACGAGGTTTGGAAAAATACCGCCTTTTATGACTGAAAAACTTTTTGGGGAAAAAGGCCCTTAAAAAGAAAAAAAACCCAAAAAAACAAAACCCGTTTTTACCCTTTGATTTTTGTGGAGCTTTTAAATTTGTTTTTTAAAGAACACGAAAAAGTTTTTAAAATTTTAAAATTTAAAAAATTTGGGGAAAATAATTAAAAGCTGGGAATTAAAATTTTATTTATTTTCCCCCACCCTACAACTTTAAAAAGAACCCCAGGTTTGGTTTTTAGAAAAACTTTTAAAAATATAAAATTTGGGTCGATTTATCTTTGGGCAAAAAACTTTTTTTCTACCCAAAATTTTTTGTCGGATTTTTTATTTTACAACAAAACGGTGTCAAATGCGTTGGGGGCAGTTGTAAAAAAAATTGCCCCTTGTTCCTTTCCCAAATTCCCCCTGTTGTTAAAAATTTTTTCTGGTCCTTCCCGGGAAACATTGGTTACCAGCCCCTATAAGTTTTTTGAATCGGGTTTTCCCCCTTTAAGCCGGTGTGGGGGCGTTTAGGAATGTTCACTTTTTCAGTATCCCTCATTTTTACAGACTCAATCAAACCGAGTCTGCAATTCTTATGTAATTTTGTTGTGATTAGTGCTTCCATCCGGATTTTTCAACAAGAGAATGCTCAAATTGTGTTTTCGGGAGCTGCATCACTTATTACTGGTTCAGTCGATGTAGGCCTTTCCTTAAAAAAAAAACGCCATTTTTAATAGATCACAAGACGACTTTCCAGCTCTATTGATTGAGGAATACCTCAGGTGCCCCTTTGTCCCCTTTAATACAGGTATAGTAATTAGAGCAAAGATGTTTCCATGGATGTCAATGAACGTAAAACCTTGTAAAATGTTACACCCATTTATGTAATCAATTTATAAGAAAACAGAAAACTTGTTTTAGAGCCGTCGCATTTTTCAAAAATTCTAATTTATACGTATGTCTACCTGAAATATGATCAAAGGGAATTTATTCCTTGTAAAAAGATTAATATAAATGCATGATTAGTCTCCCCCAAATGTACATATTAAAGGGAAATCATTCTTGATATGTATTTTAATATATAGTATTAGTCTCCTTGGATTTTTTAGCGCCCTTACAACCTCAAATGCACAGTCTATAATGTAATTTATTTCAGTGTTTCTCCTAATGATATTATAATAATATATGTGACAAGGTATTTTTCTGTCGTATCATAAAATAAACACAGTTACATGTTTAATATAATTGGAATTGCCTTAACCCAATCCTTGAGTGGGCTAAAGAGGTACATGCATCTCCACTTATATAGTAATTATGATATCAACTTAATACCAACTTGGTATAGCTTGATTCCAAATGATTCAAACAATGTTGCCAATTTGGTACCACTCCAGCCGGTGCCAAGAGGCGTGAGGGACGTAAAAGTTTTTTTTCTATTTCAAATGTGTTGTGATTTAATGCTTCCAAAAGATCACTTTTTGCTGTTTTTTTATACTTCAAAACAGCAGGTGTCAGGTTCGGTGTAGCAGATGTTATACGTTGCCCCGTACTATTTCAGTGTTGTTTTGTTTTTGTCCTTCGAGATTATTGATTCCAACACCTTTATGTGTTGAAAATTAAGTATGGCTCAAGCCGGTGCTATGGGGCGTGGAGGGATGTTGTACTTTATCATCATTCCTCGTGTATACAGACTCAATAACAAAACAATGAGAACAAAGATCAAGGCAAGGCGATATCCACAGAATGCAATCCCCGACACAATCGAAACATACCTGCAAACCGAGTAAATGTTCATGTTATTTTGTTTTCTCAGACTTACTTATAGTTGCACCCGGGTCATTTAGAATTAACATTCAGCTTTATAAAATATTATACTATAAGGGAGAAAAACTCGGACCATATCACATGCAGTAACAACGTATTACAAATTTGAAATAATTTGGTATGAAGTCCAAAATGAGCCATCATATAACTGTAAACACCTTGTATATATCATGTGTTAATGCATTTTTGCTAGACTTGTTCGATTGTTGTTTTATTTTTACACGTAATTTCACCAGTCAAAGTCTCAATCCTAGTACCCAGTGCATATATTTTAAAAACGTTAAATTTCCCCCAGTCCAATGTCTTATTCCTTAGTACAGTGCATATTTTCAAACATTTATTGATGTACTCAGCAGCTTAGTCTATTTGCTGTATTATGGAAATAGTGGGCGAAGTAAATTTTTAAAAAGTTTTATAACCTCAACTTGTTCTGTAAGAGAGGAAAAAACAAAATGATACACAAATCAATTTTGTACAATCTTTTATTAAGAAAAGTCACACATTCATGCTATCAAAACCATTCAAACAAACATGTTATCTATTTTTTAAGTACTACATTAATAACAAAAAACAGTATAATAACAATGCTCTCTATGAAGCTTCCATGATAAGATCATATACTGAATACTGTTTTCAATAAACATTTCAAGTTTTAAACAGTCATGTTTTATATATATATGTATATGTATAATTGACATATTCCAGCATGAACTTATCTTAACTTCATGTATAATTGTTTAAGCATAAACATGGCCAAAATATATGTGTTATCAAGTACATGTAATTTAAGGTTTACAAATGTACTAACTGGATTTAATCATACAATATTCATTAAACAAACATAGTTAATATATAATGTATAATTGACATAACATATTACAGCATGAACTTATCTTAACTTCATATAGAATTGTTTACACATAAACATGGCCAATATAGATTTGTTATTAGTACATATAAATTGTATGTTTACAATAAACTAGAATCATAAAATCATTATTCCAAGTCACAAACAAACATGTTTGATGCATGTGTTCATAAGACATAACATATCTTAACATGAAATAAACATACACACCCATATATGTAGTAAACAATAATTAATAATCTATATGTAATTATATGTTTAATTATATACACTAGATGAATGTATTCTCCATATACAGTTAAAGTTTAAAGGCACATTTCGCCTCAGAAATGAATAGATTTTTATTTTTGTAAAACGGCCAATATGTGTTTTCTAATGTTGTAATAATATATTTAGAAAAAGTGCTATTCTTATCACCTGCCAAAAAATTGAGTTTGTTAATAGAGATGCAAAATGTAAAAAAAAATGTAATTTGACTTCCATATATAATACTTATTCACCATACTTGTACTGGTTGCTAAAATGCAAAAGAAACAAAAGTTGGCTCAGATATATGGCCAATGAAAAACGTTTTGGACACCAAAAATATAAACTTTTGAAAAATAACTTTCTGCATTTTTAAGCTTAATGGGCCTTAAAATCAAACATGAATAAATGAAAAACAAACAAAGGATGGCTCTGGTATATGGACAATGAAAAACTCTTTGGACACAAAAAAATAAGCTTTTGAAAAATAAAAGGGATTGTATTTTTTAAGGCTTAATGGGCCTTTAAATCAAACAGGTATAACTGTTTAAAATGTACGTAGGATTACATGTCCCAAAATCTTTCTTTATATAAAATAATGTTATCTTATTTTCATAAAAGCATTGCAATAGCATGTCACTTAAACACCAAACATGTATATATATATGTGATAATATGCTTACATATGCACTAGATACATTCATTCATTCATTCATTCATTCATTCATTCAGAAAAAAGGCACAGACGAGTGTAACATATGTTTATATATAACATATCTTAATCCTGGTACATGTATTTTCTAACATCAGCAAGCATAAAAAACTAACTAATCTTTAATAAAATGTAGTTATATCTTAACTGTCTGAAAACATTTAATTTTCAGTCTTAACATCATATGAATCCACAGGTACTTGGCTGAACTACATTCATCACAAATGAAGTGTATTTGTTTAATTGCATGGGTTACCCATTCACAGTTATACTGATTCAATTAAAATTTACATTTTCTCAGTGCACAATATTTCAAAAGCTAGGCAATCCTTTAATGGTAAATTTTATTTCAAAGTAACTGTACTTAAATGTGCGAAAAATCAAGATATAAAGAAGACAAATGTAACATTTTACCGAAATATTGAAAACGCTGAGTAAGTATAGACAGGCAGATATTTCTGTCATAATTAATTTAATAACAACTTAAAATTTTATTTTAAACATTACATAATCATGGTAATAAATATTTTTTTATCATATGACTATCCGGATAAAAGAGGAAATTGACATCAAGAGAACTGGTATATCCCCAAATGGCAGTCATAAACAGTTACTGGTATATATTTCCTAAGTGTAGTCAAAAATTGGTATCTATCCCCGAGGGGCCACTGAGAACAGGCAATATTTCCGCAAAAGACAGCCAAGAACTGATGCAAATGTAGAATTCCACAAAAGGCAGCAAAGTACTGGTACACATTTATATCCGAATGTGGCAGCTGAGACTGGTAAATTTCCCCAAGTGACAGCCAAGAACTGGTCTGTATCCTGGAGGGGCAGAAGCTAACTAGAACATATCCCTAAGGGGCAGTCCCTTACTTGTATTCATCCCTAAAAGTGCAGCAGATAACTGGTATATTTACTCAAGACAGGTAGCAGAAAATTGGTATATATCTCCAAGGGACAGCTTTTAATTGGTATGAATCCTCAAGGGACAGCAACAAAAACAAGAGGGACAGCTTAAAGACAAAAAAAACAAGTTGAAGGGTTGTTATATTTTCTGGTCCTTCGGGATCATTGATGCCAACACTATAAAGTGTTGAGAATTGAGTACCGCTCAAGCCGGTGCTAGGGGGCGTAAGGGATGTTGCATTTATTCATTATGTTATTTTGTTGTGATGCTTCTGAGGGATCACCTTGTTTCTATATGCACCTTCGCCTCGCAGCCATGTGTATTTTCATTTTAAGTATATATTTTTTAATATTTTAGGATATTGAATTAGTAAAGTTATAAAACAATGATATCTAACAATATATTCAAATACATAATATGTAATAACATACATTTATCTATACAATTTAATAAAAAGTAAGCATTAACAGTTTACTTGTCTTCAATGAGCTCCACTGAGGTCCAAAAGCCTCAAAGAATAATAACAGAAAATCCAAAACAGATCAAATGAGCCTCTCAATACAGAAAACAGATAAAAATGATTCTAAAGAGAAAATAATGACAATTGGTATTTATTAATCGTAATTTTCAGATGGACTATAAAGATTCAAACACTTTTGATATCCTTTTGAACAACAAGGGCTGTTGACAGCAGTGTGCTGGACTATCCACAGTGATGGATAATGCAGAATTTTCTAACTTAAAAAAGGGAAATAATTCTGTCAAATATCTATGTGCTCGGACAGTGACTTCCTATTACTCTCATATATGTGTGTGAAGTTCTAATCCACTCTTATACGTAAAAACTTAACCAAGATTTTTTAAGTCGTAAAGGGGGAATAAATATGAGGAAAAAAAATATCAGAGGTATGGGATTTGTGTTAGTCATGTTAAAGAACAAGAATGTCAATTGAAATTTCCATTCAGTAGTTTTTTAGATACCAACTTGCACACATAAAAGTAACCTAAGTTTGACGCCAATGGGGGTAAGTACTATTATAGCATTAGCTATTCATTGAAAAGTCGAGTTAAAATGATTACTAATATTTTGGAAAAACAAAGTGAGCAAATAATCTGAAATTTTGCATACAAATTTTATACATGAAAAATAATATATCTTCTTCAAATAGTATGAAACCTCAACAACATAACTCCCATCCTATCATGTCAAAAAAAACCCCAAGAAAATATAATCCTTAATGGAGTCCCTTTAACTTTACACTTTGAGTAAATACTGACTAACAGTATTAACTTGTAAACATTTATCGTTTTGCATAATTATAACATTCCTCACTTTTTTCAATCTTTACAATATAAAACAATCCAAGAAGGAATGCTCTAAAATATAACATGTAAATGGTCCTCATCTCAATGAAACAATTTACTTGTCCTATATATATCATCTAACAGGTATTTATATATAC
>NW_026862108.1:115000-180114 GCF_026571515.1 Ruditapes philippinarum | reverse complement strand
TGGCGAATGTGAAGGCAGCTAGTACCGGCAAACTCCAGGAATGATACGGTGGCTGAACCATGTTCTGTTAAATTTACTGAGGCTTACTGCCGTGATCCGGGATAAAACTACCATCGCCACCATGATCCTTGACGTTAATGTGAAACTGTCAAAAACGTACAATCCTTATCAGCATATATATTAATTCTTACATTTCAAGCATTTATTTTATCTAATTCAGTTCTGGAAGTATATAATTAGAGGATATGTTATATGTATTTGACTTTCAATTTTGATATCAATTTAAAAGCTGCACGTTGTTTGGCTATATATACTGTAACGATCGCACCTAAATGTAAAACAAATATTTACATTACCCCACCCACTTTCTTTTCCTTAGAAATATTGTTATGTATTTTAAATGTACTATGTATAATATTGTAGTACTATAATACTGTTCATGATGTATATTTGTAATATGTGTTGACAATTCATGTTGTTTTCAGGAAATAATTACTGTGCACCCTAATCTACGCTTTAAAAGTGACGTATTTTTACGCTTGAATTCGCCGCTATTTATTTCAGCAGATAATCGTGTCTTATTCATATATTCTTAAATGGTATTAAAAATTATTGATAAATATCAATAATATAACTGTTATTTTCACAAAGTGTACCTTTCAAAACATTCAAAGTGCTTTTATAAGTTCAAAATCCAGAAAAGAATAGTGAATTTTGAGTTACTTCCTGGTTTATGTCCGCCATTACATTTCCTACTACGTCATCGCTGATGACGTCACATCTGACGAAATTTTCATATAAATACAGCGGCATTGTTATTTTTGTCGGAATACCATTGACGAGGGTATTCCGTGTGTCGCTCACCAACGAGAAAATAAATTCAATTGGTAAAATAACTATGGGCACAGAAGAGGTAAAGTTCCCTAAATCAACCAAATAAATAAAAATGTGGTAATTCCTAAGTGTCTCCATCTCCAGTGTTTCAAAGTGTTTAAGTCTTGTGTTTACCAATATAACCATTCTTTTTAAAGTGTAAAGTTCGTTAAATTTACCTTGTTAGTTGGTGAAAATTATAAACCATTGAACCAACGTGTACTTCTCATAACTAATCTCTATCATGCGTATATTTCAAGTGCTAATTTATTAATGTGTACAATTGGTCAAAGATGTTGATAAACTGTGACGAGGATTTTCGAAGTTGCTAACATTTACCAACTGGTAAAATTCACCAACTGGTAAAAGCTACAAAAGGGTAAATCTTACGGCGTAGTCTAACTAAATTTGATACTAGTTTCTTTATGGTATAAAACCACTAAATCGGTGAATATAATAGTTAAGTGTATTTGTTTCTCGGTGATAACATATTAAAGTGTGAACTTCCTTAGAAGACTCCTTACATTAAAAACTTGGAACAAATATCTTAGGAACAATTTGACATTTTGTGTTCGAAAAGTATTCGTTCTATTTAATTCAGATGAATTAAAAGAATTAGGAGTGCACAATTATTACTAATTTGTCGTAAATACAAATAAACATTTTTTAAAATAACTATATGATGTAATATATTAGCTGTTCGTTATAAAACTGTTAAAATTCCTTTAATAAAGTTAATCGTTAAACTTTATATTGCTTCCGTTTTTTCCTTACCAGACAGGCAGTAAATGTCAATTTACCAAAAAGCCGGGCCCAGGCGAACTCATGTAGTTTGCCCCCATGTGTTCTTTGTAACTCTTATAAATTATCGCTACCTAAACGGGGGGTAACGCTACAAATTATTTATTTATTTTTTTATTTATGAAAAATGATTTGCAATTAATTTGTTCGTAAAGCATATGAAATATCTCAATTCTGACTCACGTTCCTACTCAATGAGAAGAGATAAATAGAAAACGTAAAGTGCTATATATTATAATTTCCCTTGCATGATCATGACCTTGATATATAGCTATATATATGGGTTACAGTAGTACGTATTTAAAAATTAAATTGGTCGCACGGCCGAACCACACATGACCTATTTAATTTTGTTAATTTATACGTACTAATAACCTATATTAAGTCCCGCGGCCGCGCCGCACCTGACCAATTTATTAGTACGCATATTTACAAAATTAAATTGGTCTTTACAAAATTAAATTCAATTTTGTAAATACGTACTAATAAACTTATCATAACCTATACTTCGCAAGTGTGTTGGGGGATGTTGCACTTATTCATTGTCTCTCATGTACAGGCTCAATCAAACCGAGTCTGCAGTTCTTATGTAATTTTGTTGTGATTAATGCTTCCGAGAGATCACTTTGTTTTCAGAATTTTGTTTATTGATATGTTGATGACGTCATTTCATGACGTCAAACTTTTACAAAGACATAAACGTGTGAAGTTTTGAGGTCATAAATGTCATTAAACGATCAGAAGCGCTCTGACAATCATTGCGGTAAGCCGTTGTTTTTATTTCTCGGATTTTACCAATCTCTTTTTCCCACTTTATTAATTTTATATGTATGTTCTGTACATTAAACTATTTAAATGTAATGGCTCACTGTTAATAGTTAATACAATTAAACTAATAATCTAGTCTAGATAACATTTACATAGGTGTTTTTTTTTTTTTTTTTTTTTTTTGCATTTTAGTAATCAGTCAGTCATGCTTATGAAAAAAATACATTATGGAGAAATGTTTGAGGTAAAACAACTTAAAATTGTTTTTTATATTCAATAGTTTAGAATTATTCCACAGATTGGTTGTTTGCCGAGATATTAAACTTTTAATTATATTTTAATGCGTATAGTAGGCAATTATCAGTACTTATAAAACTTATATCCAACTGATCGGAATAGATAAGCAATGCTAAAAATGGAAATAGTCAGATAAAAGATATGTTATAAGCATGGTAAAAGTTTCTCTCCGGATCCTTGCAGCAACCTCATTGAATTTACCAGAGCACAGTTAAGCCGCCACAACGTTACTGGGCAGATTGTCAAGCAGTTACCAATACAAATTGTCTTCATATTCCTAGGAACTGATTACATCAGTACATGCAAGAGTTAAGGTAAACTGCGAATAACCGTAGAAAGGATTTCATGATCAAGCACAACGAAAATAACTTGCACTGTCCAATAGCCAAACAAGTACAAATAATAACCTTTTTTGTTCAATACTTTCCAAGAATCATTTTGTTTCCAGTCTCAACGAAAACTTCTTAATGATTTCAATCATTTGGAAAACAATGTTGTACTTTAAGGTCTTGAAAACAACATGATCCTTTTCAAACCTTTTCAAGACATGTTAAAAGATCAAAGGAAAAGTATTTTTGTTAAGTTATACCAAAGTCTGTCCAATTGTTAATTACCAGATGTTGTTAAAATGATAGTTTCAATTTGCAGGATCTTTAATTTAGCAGAACAAAACGACTATACCTATTTGTTGTAAACAAATCTCTAATGATATTTCCTTTTAAGCTTTATAAGACTGCCAAGTATTATAACAAAAACAACCTATGTCGGCTGGAGGTTTTTCTTATCATTATTTTGCTAATGCAGCCATCTTGTTTTTATTCTAATTATTTTGAGTATGATCCCCAATAATTATTCCTAATGAGTTTAAGTAAAACTAGAAGGGTTTCTGTCACAAAAACATATGCCAACCAAAACTATGTATGGTCACTCATGTGAAGTTTCATTGAAATCCCACTAGTATCTTGACCAGTGAAAGCCGGACAAGGTTTTTCTAGTTATAACTGTGATGGCCATTTTGTGCAGCGAAGCGTCACCTGATGGTGATGTGCACAACTTAGGATAGTACTGATAACACAAGTAATTTGACAGGTGAAGGCCGGACAAGATTTTTCTTTTTTTAGCTCTGGCGCCCATTTTGTGCAGCAAAGCGAATGTACGATAACAAGGGATGGTACTGATCACTCCTGTAAAGTTTGGTTGAAATCCCACAAGTAGTCTGACCTGTGAAGGGCGGACAAGCCTAATTTGGACGGACAGACACACGGCGAAGGCAAAAACAATATGTCTTCCAAAAATTTTGGGAGACATAATTAATTTAAGTATGACAAACAAATCATATTGTTTGTTTATAAGCTTAAAAGGAAAATTATTACACATTTAAGGAGAATTATTACAGAAAAGTTTATATAACATATTCCTTTTCGTGGTAAAACGTAGAGTTTAAATATAAAAATCGATTGAAAGCTTAAATATATTTTATATAATGTTAACTAATTTTATATCGTCCACTCAAAGATTGTTTCTTACTGAGTTCGATTAGATTCTACCAACTAGATTTGAGCGCAGATTAAGGTGTAAAACTTTAAGTCAGTTTTCTTGTTGCATGGTAAAAACAACTAGCTATGAATAAAGAAGCAAATAGAGTGATGATTTTTTTAGTTTGGTTACAAGTGTAAACAAGGCAGTTTGAAAATCTTAAAATAGAATGACCATACAGCTCCCATGACACCTGAACATGCGTTTTAGTCTTTTCTTCAAAACAGTGTACTTTGTCTTAACAACTTCATTGCATATCATTATTATATGTTTCAGGGGGAAAACATCATATAAGTAACTACAAAATTCAAATGGTCATTATAGCAGCAATATTCTCCTCATTATTTACATGAATTAACTTTCATGGTAAAATCTATACAGTAAATGAAATAGACAAATGCAAATCCTAAAGTAAATCATGTACACAAATATAGAAATCTTATTCATGTAGTAAAACTTATAGAATATGAAAAACAAGATCAACAAGGAAAGGCGGCGTTCAATGAACGCAACCCCCACACGACCCAGCAACAAGAACCAACGGCAAGGAGCCCAGGCGGACCCCAAACATAAAAAGGACAGGGCAACGACACGTTAATCATTAAATTATAAATAATTTGTAACTGATTAGGAATTCAAAGAAAAATAATAATAGGCCCACAAAGGGGAAGGTGACAGAGGACCGGGGAAGGGGGGGGGGGGGTAATCAAAGAAATAAAAACTAGAGGCAATGGGGAAGATACTTACCGTAGACGAGAAAACAACAAGGGACACAAGCAAGTGTCACCAAAACAGTATGAAACAACAAAAACACACATATAACTATTATAGATAGTCACGTAAACAAATACAAAACTGAGAGTTAATCATGTACATAATATAAAAGTTTTATAGTAAAAAATGTTTGTTTGCTTGTTTGGGTTTTACGGCACACCAACTCAGTATATGTCCAGTCTTACTGGTAGAGCATAAACATCAGGTGCCCCCTTCTATTAATTGAATCAGGCATAAACAGGCACCTGAGTAAGCTAGCTTGATACCTTTCTCATATAATGTAGAAAAAACTTATCTAATTGTAAGCTATGTACAAAAATACGAATCATATAGAAGATCAGAAATTCGAGCACAAAAACAAATCTTCTATAACTCATGTACTCAATAATCTTAAAAATTATGTACATTAATACAAATTTAACATTTATTTATGTACACAAATACAAATCTTAAATAAAATCAAGCAAACAAATACACATCTTCTTTAACTCGTGTACACAAATACAAATCTTATACAATGTGATAAATAATATGTACACAAATACAAATCTTGTTGAAAATTATGTACATAAATACAAATCTTACATTTATCTATGTACATGATGTACACAAATACAAATCTTAAAGAAAATCAAGCAAAGAAATACACATCTTCTATGACTCATGTACACAATACAAATCTTATACAATGTGATAAATAATATGTACACAAATACAAATCTTGTTGAAAGTTATGTACACAAATAATAATCTTACATTTATCTATGTACACAAATACAAATATTGCATTAAACTATGCCAACAAATATAAGTCTTGTAATAAATCATGTACCAAAATGCAAATCTTCTAAAACATAAATTTCTTTTTTTTTCTTAGTTCAAAAATGATAACTTATCGCATCAAATTAAAAAAATTAACTTGACTTGTATTTTCTTGTTTAATACCTGCACATGCGATTTCAACATTATAAATACAAACTTGACCTGCATTTCCTGTGATTATCTGTAAGTCAAATTTGAGTCGAATGTGACCAACTGTTTGGGAGAATTAATGAACGGAAATTAACAACTTCTTCCTTTTTCTTCAAAAGTTCAAGGGGCATAACTCTGTCAAAAACTATCGAACCATGACCAAATACGAAATTGACCTGAGTATACCTATGACATATCAATATGTTAAATTTAGGCTCAATGTGTACAAATTGGTAGATAATAAACAAAAACCGAAAATATGTTATTTTTTTCACAGTTTAAGGGGCATATCTTTTCCAAAAATCAACAAGGCATGACCAAATTCAAACTTCACCTGAGCATTCTCTTAACGTAACCGTATGGAAAATTTCATTTGAATTTGTAAAAATGTTGGGAAGATAATGAAGGGCAACTAAAATATCTTATTTTTACAAAGTTCAAGACAGATAACTCTGTCAAAAATCATCAAATCATGACCTATGTCGAACTTGACCTGAGTATTTCTATGACATATGGCAAATTTGAGTTAAGTGTGAACAACCATTAGAGAGATAATGAAAATAAAATTTAAAATTTATCGGGCCGGCATTACCCTGCAAAAAATTATTCAACAATAATAAACAGGGTAACACTATATGCCCGGCCATTTTGTGGCGGGGCATGAAAATCTATTTACAGCAACTTACCAGAGCCACTTCCGGGCAGGGACAACGCTCGACCTTTTTACTGTTTCTAAAAGCAAACAAATAAACGGCTTAAACTAATCTCGAGTCTTAAAGAAAAAAGTTTAGTTTTCCTTTTTATATTTTTATAGGTCTGTCTAGTCATGCTAAGTATGAATCCTTTCCAATAAAAATGACAATGTTAAGAATATATAACATTATAACCTAACATAACCTTAATGTCAAGGTCATATGTAAATCAATCAACTTAATAATCTAATAATATGTGGATTAATTACAAAAAAACAGGTAATTATAGCTATAATCAGTTAGCCTTAAAGGTCAATGTCATTAAAGACCCAAGGTCAATTTGAGTTTGATATACATGAAGGCCTTATCCTAAAAAAATGTTCTGTTATAATATGAAGTCATTCCATCCAATAGTAACAAAGTTGCAGCCAGTTACAGCAAAAAATAATTAATTTGACCTTCAAAGTCAAGGTCATTCATAAGTGATGGTCAGAGTATGTCTTGTTAACTTAAAGGGCTATCTTAAAAGATTATTATGTTCAAGTTTGAAGTTATAGCCACTATATATATCTAGCTAGCTTATAGCAAGATACAAGCAAAATTTTAACATTTGACCTTGAAGGTCAAGGTCATATATGAACGAAGGTCAAAGTCAGTCTAGTCTACTAAAAGGTCTTGTATCAAGGGTTGTTGTGGCAAAGTATGAAGACAATAAACTAAGAACTTAACAAGTTCTGTTCAAGGTACAAGTTTGAAGAAGGCAACGCCAACATGTTTGTAACAGTACCTCTCTTTTCTAAAAAAAAAGTTGAGTTAAAAACATATTAGAAAACAATACTTTTGTAACTTTGAAAAGAAACATAACTTGATAAGCTGTTGTGTAATACTACTCACAAATCTATATTAAAATCTTCAACATATGAATGAAAATAAATCTTAATTCACTTTTTCTAAACAATTTGATATACATAAATTATATATAAGTTATTTGTAATCATAACACTGATTTTTCCCCATTAACAAGTAATAATCCTACCACTTTTCCATACTAAAGAAAACTTTATAGCTGGTAAAATAGCAAAACATTACAATCAATGGTGCTCAATCACAAAAGATAAATTAAGCATTAGCTATTATTTCAAAAATAACACAAAAATATAATTTATCACATTAAGTGGACATTCATGTACATTTTTTCAGTGACAGTGACATAATATTTTTCATTGTCAATTTGAGCTGAAATGACTGTATATTTTTTAAAAATAAAACGTACTCATTAACTCACTACATACACTTGGTTGGGCAAAATGTTTTTTTTTAACAATCTAACTTAAAAATAAGACACTTTTAACATTTTTAATTTGTGATATCATATTTTTCACCATTCAGAGAAAAGCTATAACAGCAGATTCTAGGGAGAATTGTGACAGGTTTTGAAAAGTCAAATTCTATATTAGCCATATTATATGAAAATCAAGAGCCACCGCCGGGCGGGGGCAACGCTCGACTTTTTTCTTTCTCTAAAAGCAAACAAAGAAATGTTTGAACAAAATCTTAACGTTTCCTTTTTATAAAATTAATCATTCTGTCTTGTCAAATTAGGTTTGTCTATATATTTTTTATGTATAAGTATACTAATTAATATATATATAAATAGAAACACACAATTCTATAAATAGATACACGTGATGGAGTCACTTGGTGAAGTCACGTGTTGGATTCACGTGGTGAAGTCACGTGGTGATGTCAGGTGGTGGAGTCACGTCGTTAAAATCACGTGGTAAAGTCACGTGGTGGAGTCACGTGATAAAGTTACGTGGTAAAGTCACGTGGTGCAGTCACATGGTAGAATCACGATTTAAAGTCATGTGGTGCAGTCACATGGTGCAGTCACGTGGTAAAGTCATGTGGTGGAGTCACGTAGTGGTGTCATGTGGTAGAGTCATGTGGTGGAGTCACATGGTAAAGTAACGTGGTAGAGTCACGTGGTAAAATCACGTGGTAAAGTCACATGGTTGAGTCTCGTGGTAAAGTCACGTGGCGAGGTCACGTGGTAGAGTCACTTGGTATAGTCACGTGGTTAAGTCACGTGGTGGAGTCACGTGGTAAAATCATGTGGTGGAGTCATGTGGTGAAGTCAAGTGGTGGTGTCACGTGGTAGAGTAACGTGGTGGAGTCACGTGGTAAAGTCATGTGGTGGAGTCACGTGATAAAATCACATGGTGGAGTCACGTGGTGAAGTCACGTGGTGTATCACGTGGTAAAGTCACGTGGTGGAGTCACGTGGTAAAGTCACGTGGTGCAGTCATGTGGTGAAGTCACGTGGTGCATACACGTGGTAAAGTCATGTGGTGCAGTTACGTGGTAAAGTCACGTGGTGCAGTCACGTGGTGATGTCACAACAAGGTCTTGTCCTTAAGTTTGTTCTGTTATAATATGAAGTTGATCCCCTTCAATTATAGCAAAGTTACAGCCAGTTTCAGCCAAAACAATGAAAATTTCAATAATTTTAACTTCAAAGTCAAGGTCATTAATAAGTGAAAGTCAAGGTCTGTCTGGTTATTTTTAAGGTATATCCTTGAAGATTATTATGTTCAAGTTTGAAGACAATCCATTCAAAAATAACAAAGTTACAGCCAATAACAGCATGAACAAGCAAAATTTGGACTTTTAACCTTGAAGGTCAAGGTCATTTATGATTGAAGGTCAAGGTTAGTGTGATCTACTGAAAGGTCTTGTCCCAAGGGTTGTTGTGGCCAAGTATGAAGACAATACACCAAGAAATAAGAAGTTATGATCCAGGTACAAGTTTGTGGACGGCAACGCCGCCGCGACTATAACAATACCTCTACTTTTTTTTCAAAAAAAAAAAAAAAAAAAAAAAGGGGCATATCTTTGTCAAAATGCAATACAGAGTTATAAAACTTGACCTGCATATCTTATTTGTGACACCTCATATATCTTTTAAGTTTCAAGCAAATACCTTTTCTTGTTTCAGAAAAATTCAAGTACATGTGAAAATTTCAGTACATTTTCAAAGTCATTTTTTTCCCCTTCAAGTGTGACCTTGACCTTTAGCCGGCACATGACAAAGGTGACATTGATTCTGCACATAACCTTGTTGAGGTGAACATTTGAGTAAAGTTTGAAGAAAATTTTCAATTAGTATAGGATTTATAGAGTGATCACAACATATTGTCTAATATTTGATTGTATGTAAATTTAAGACGTAAAAAGGGGCATAACTTTGTTAAAATGCAATACAGAGTTATGAAACTTGACAAGCATATCTAAATTGTGACACTTCATATATATTTTAAGTTTCAAGCAAATACCTTTTCTAGTTTCAGATATATTCAAATAATTACATGTTAAAATTTAAGAATATTTTCTAAGTCAATTTTTGACCTTCAAGTGTGACCTTTTCCTTAAGCCGGCAATAGGGTGACATGGGTTCTGCATATAACCTTGTTGAGGTGAACATTTGAGCCAAGATTGAAGCAAACAATTTAATTACAGAGCGGACACGATATATTGTGTAATATTTGATTGTTTGATATTTGACCTTCAATTGTGACCTTGACCTTGAGCTGACACATAGGCAACATGGGTTCTGCACATCCCCTTGTTGAGGTGAACATTTGAGCCAAGTTTGAAGAAAAACTTTTAATTAGTGTAGGACTTACAGAGCGGACACGACATACTGTCTAATATTTGATTGTGTTTGATATAATTTGACCTTCAATTGTGACCTTGACCTTGAGCTGACACATGGGCAACATGGGTTCTGCACATCCCCTTGTTGAGGTGAACATTTGAGCCAAGTTTGAAGAAAATCCTTAAATTGGTATAGGATCTATAGAGCGGACACGAAAATGGAGACAGATGGAGTGACCGACCGACGCGACAAAGCGAATCCATTATAGCCCCCTCCCACATTTTGTGGTGAGGGTACAATTAGCTTATGACACTGAATCATAATGACATCTTTGGATTATGCTGCTTATATTCCACATTATTTTACTTAAAATTTCATCAAATCGATAAGCAATGATCTTATTTATCCAAACGTTTCAAAGTTCATTCAAATGTAAGATAACTGGAAGACAACTAACGCAATGCATCTTTTCATTGTGAAACGCAAAAAGTAAGAAACTCCGTAATTGTCAGGTATATTTCTACATTTTTCTCAAAATTTGTTCAATTATTATACATTTATTGTACTATACAAAGCATAATACTCTTAGAATTTTTATTACTTTATAATAAAACCAAAAGAAAGTATTAACTATCAGCTTTAAACATCTAGTGTAACATCCCCCCCCCAAAAAAAAAAAAAAATAATGTAACATCCACCCCCTGATACAATTCATTTCTGGATTATCTGGCAAGAAATATACATAAGAAAGTCCTATAATTTTAAATGTTTTAAAAAAATGTGTTTGCATTTTTAATTTAAGTATGGTTTGATGTACCTAGCCTTGTTGTTTTTACTACAAACATGTTTCTAACATGTTTGAAGATTTAATTTTGCGGGGGAAAAATGCTGACAATTTGAAAGCAAGTATTTTTATATCTAAGATGAATTTTCTGAAAAAATTTTGTGACAGACTTTTCAGAATACATACTATATTAATAAAATAAAGAGAAACAATACAATTTTTATTATAAATTTTAAGATATTCAGACTTTTTTAAGTTTTAGTATATATATTTGTAACATCCGTCCCCTACCAACACTGCATAAGATTTAATATTTT
Source organism: Ruditapes philippinarum (assembly GCF_026571515.1). Classification (NCBI taxonomy): domain Eukaryota; kingdom Metazoa; phylum Mollusca; class Bivalvia; order Venerida; family Veneridae; genus Ruditapes; species Ruditapes philippinarum. The sequence goes on along the minus strand of NW_026862108.1, from coordinate 168,642 downwards.
GAAAAAAGTATTTAAAAACTTATCCTTTCATCCAAAAATATTGTTACAGACATCCTAAGGTTCTTAAAAAGAGCAAATATTTCCTTGTATGTTTAACTTTATTTGTTGACTAAGATGCTTACACAATTGGCCCATTTACTGTGCAGCAGGCAATATGTTAATGGACTTTGAAATATTTGAGGTGGTACACAAACTTGGTGAAAATTATAAGTAGAAAAGGGAGCATTATTCTGTCAAAATACTTGATAGAGCTACCTCCTCTTATTTACAGGTTGGGACAGAATGGTGAACACGTGTGCAAACTTTAGCATAACTGGTTATGCCGACGCAGACCCCAAGCTATAGGTACTAGGATAACTCTTCTTCTTCAAATAATCATGCTACGAGTTGCCCAAAAGGTAACAACAAGTTGGTCACAGGATGAGCTGACCAAGGCTGATTTTGCATGACATGCTTTATAGTAATGCTAATTAATGCTTCCAGGCCCAGGAGCATCAATGTATATGCCACATATTACTGTTATAAAGTAGATGTAAAAAATAAACAACACTTACTTGGGTAAAGTACATCTAAAATTAATCCACATTTGTTGTCCCAGTAAGAAAATCCTCAGTTTCCATTCACATCACATTGTTATGAACTGCAAAGTATTGATTAAATCTCAGACTCAAAACAAAAAAAAATGATGTCTATTTCACCTGTCACTTAAATGTCTCATAATCTATTTATAGATTGTTTCTCACAAGTTCATGTAAGGTTACTCAGTACTTGTTGTTGTTTTTTTAAACTCAAACCCATACTCTCTAGACTTCCCGGTGTCATCACAGGTGACCACAAAATTGTCTGATTGTTTTATAAATGTTTTAAAGTTTTCAAATTCTGTTTCTGGTTTTATATCACAACCTGCTATACCTACTGTCACAGTATGTGGTAGTTTGTTTATAACAGTAATGAGATCATGTAACACTGAACAAGACATTGTTATACACAACAAGTAAACAAGTTCAATATTGATCATTTGAGGTGACAGTGTTAATGATCTTTCACCTAGATTGATATTATACAACATAACAACTTTCACATGATGTAACAATGATAATGTTTGTAACATTGTTTCTATGTCACTGGAAGATTCTAGATCACTACACCTAAATGTTTGTAGTTTACTGGCTGCTGGTAGTTGACTGAGATAAGATGACACAACACCAGGTTTATATAATTCACCTACAGCACAGTCCTCTAACAACGATACATCCATGTTTAATTGTGACACAGGTATCCTGACCAATCCTAAATATCTTAGTTGTGAATGTTGAGACAGGTCAAGGTTGAATCCCCTACATGAAGTATCATGATCACTACAGTATAAACCATACAATGATATTTCTTTCATTGATTTTTTACTAGTGAGGAAATTTAACAATGTCTCCATTACCTCGTGAGTCATAGTGAAACAGCCTATATGTAAACACTCCAGGTGTTGTAATTTTACCAGTCGTCCATTTATCTCTGCAGACAGCTGGCAAGTTTTATCTACAAATTGATGATTTTTCCATGTATTTGATCTCACAGTTAAACATTTTAATGGCTTCAATAACAAGCTCATTATTTCCTCTTCTACAATTTCACCTCTATAGAATAATTTCTCTATATGTGGAAGGTCAGAGAGTGTTAACAAATTGATAATTTCTTGTAGACTACAAATACCTTCATTTTTTATCATTATTGATTTTATGTTTTCTTTATTATGTTGACACAGATGTTGTAATTGTTTGAAGTAGTTTTCTTGTTGACATTTTTCATTAATGAAGAAATCTTGTAAACACAATTTGAGGTCTTTGTTTTCCTGGCTTGCTTTGGCACAAGAAATGTACATGTCTTGTATGTCTTGTATTGGATCAATGTACATGGGATCATAATCTGTCAAAGTTCTGTATTTGCTTGTTCTTTCATCATTGTTTATCACAGGCATCAAATCACGTGATATTGTAGACATTAATTTAGGGTTCATGTTACTAATAAAGACAAACACTTTTGACATGTCTAGAATATTTCGTACACAGTTGCACTCTTCAAAAATGATTTTTTGAACTTCATTAAATTTTGTATTTTGAAAACTTATAAATATTGCTGAAAAGTATTCCTGCACTGTTTTATGTGAAAATGAGATTTTAAAACTTTCATTTATTAATGTTTTCACTTTACTTTTTGATAATATTCCTGATAGACAGCTTGATTTCAAATCTTCTTGGCTAAGATATTTTTCTGCAACATTTTCATTAAAAACTAATGTGTGCTCTTTTTTCTTACTGAACAATGTATTAAAAGCTAGTTTCCCAATGGTCTTCAGAAACATGTAGTAACGACAGAAATGTTTATGTTTTCTGAAACATTCAGGAACATAACTAGGGGATATTTTACACAATGAATGAAACTTTCCATGTAACTCTTCTGTTCTAGATAGAAGGAGCTGAATAATACCTGTATATAATTCTGCTGCTGAATTTCCTTTTGGAATTTTATTAACCCATAAGCATATAAGATAGAGTAATAGGAGAGGGGTAGATTCCATATCCTCAAGGTCATGGTTTCTAATTTCCTCTTCAAATCTACAAACTTCATTGATCAGATTTTCTTCTCCAGTTGGGCCTTTCAATATTTTCAATGCGTTTAGGTTAAACTGCCTAACATTGTGTTTATCTAGTTTAACTAGCTCCACAGTTTTGTCTACTTGATTAGTCTTCAAGTTTGAGACTCCAAGCTTCCATGGCCGTGTCGTTGTTAGGATTACACACTTTTCACGTGCATACCGATGAGGAATACTTTTTGGAAGTCTTGAACAATCGTTTTCAGGATGGAACCATTCATCAAGTCCATCTAGTATTACAAGACATTTTTCATTGCGTAAAATGTCATTTAAAAAAGTTTTTGGTATTTCAGATTTACAAGGAAGATTATTTATGATTTGTTGTTCAATCATGTTGTCAACATCACATTCTGTATCTACGTCTCTCAATAGCACTAGAAATAAAAACTCAAAGCCAGATATCGCCTCCAATTCTTCTTTTTTAAAATGGTTATAATTTTCATCCATTTTATGAGCTTGACACCATGTTATAGCGAGATATTTTGAAAATGCTGTTTTCCCAAATCCAGCGACCGCTGATAAATATATTTCCCCTTGAAACTTTTCTACCCGATGTAAACAGGTCATGTAACGACTTGACTCTAGTTGTTTCTATCCTTCCACTTGGAAGATTCGTCTGTATGTCAATTCCTGGCATAATGTAGAACCCAGCTAGAGGGGTATGGTCATCATCTGTGAGTGGTGAAAGAGGAACAGTACTCTGATAGGTGTTGTACCATGCAATTAGTTCATCCTTCAGATCTGAAATGGAAATAATTGACATATTAGTATTATTCATTCAGGTGATGAAATAAAAACAAACAAACACTGATATGATTAATTAATTATAAAGGTGTACATATATATTATAATACATGTATATAAAAACACAATTAGCGAACAAAAATCGTTCAAAAACAAAATGTCAAAAAATGTTGTTTTTTTTAAACTATTCCTTAACATTACTTTATATTAGTTTCTTAAATAAACAGGACATACAAAAATGTTGAAATTGATACAAATTGTATTCGTCTGCCTTTTTTTAACTAAAATAGCAGACGAACACACTTTTTTAATAATTTGTACGAAATATATAGAGAGATCTAACTGAAATTCATACAAAATGTCTCAAGTGTATACCTTTTTTACAGTTTCACTGAGCATCTCACTTTATATTATTCTCTATGCAATCTAAAAGTCAACTTTTGGTTGCCTCGGTCATTACTAAATTTGAAATGCACTGACTTAACTGTAATGAACATTAAACTATAAATAGTTACCAGGTGTCATGGACTGGCAAAATATATGGAGCGCAATAACTGCCTTATAGCCCGGATTTATCGGATAAAAGTTATATATAACAAGAGCCACCGCCGGGCGGGGGCAACGCTCGACTTTTTACTTTTTCTAAACGCAAACATAGAAAGGTTTAAACATATACTGACGTTTCCTTTTTATAAATTTAGTTGGTCTGTCTTGTCACATTAGTTTTGTTTATATATTTTGTATATATATGAATAGAAACATTAAGCATATTTCTAAAAATAGCAACAGTACGCAATTTCTTAAAATAGCAACATGACGCAATTTCTAAAAATAGAAAAAAATGACGCAATTTCTAAAAATAGAAAAAAATGACATAACTTCTAAAAATAAAAAAATGACGCAATTTCTAAAAATAGCAACAATGACGCAATTTCTAAAAATAGAAAAAACGACGCAATTTCTAAAAATAGAAAAAATGACGCAATTTCTAAAAATAGCAAAAATGCAGCAATTTCTAAGAATAGAAAAAATGACGCAATTTCTAAAAATAGAAACAATGACGCAATTTATATATATATATATGTGTGTGTATATATATATACATGCATATATATATATATATGCATGTATATATATATATATATATATATATATATATATATATATATATATATATCTATATATATATATATCTATATATATATATCTATATATATATATATATCTATAATATATATATACATGTATATATATATATATATATATATATATATATACATGTATATATATATTTGATATATATATACATATATGTGTGTGTATGTATATATGCATATAAATATATATATATATATATATATATATATATATATATATCAAACATGCATTAGGGACACCGATCGTGCTTATATATACTGCCTAGGTGGACCGATGGATTAGGGGGACATTTGGTGGTCCACTTAATAATTCATAGCACTATCTTAATAAAACCAGGCAAAATGTCGTAAGATACACATAAGTGTTAACAAAAGTACTACTGTATCTGTTATAGTTGTGCTTGTTATTGGTTTCTATCGAAACATAATTATAAAAAACGAAATTGAAAATAAGACAGTGTATATACCCACATCCTTTTTCTTATGGCTTAGGGGGACAGGTTGTTTTTATTATTTATTACAAATTTTGTGTATATATAATCGATTTGAACTTGGATTATCCTAATTGTATCATAAACGAAACTTTATCGACCATTTCCGAAACTGAAAACACAATAATAAAAAACTCGAAAAAATACGCTTAGAAAAATTCAAAATTTTCCATTAGGCTACCAAATCAATACTGATGACGTCATCTGTAAGGTGCGCTTTTGTCTTGTGTGCCCTTGAAACAAATGGTGGACAACAATGTGTTCGCTGTCGCACGGAAAGAGAATGGTTAGTTGTTTTCGTGATTTTATTGTAGATCTAATGTATTTGTACACAACACTTAAATCAATCTTCAGTAGATCTATATAGATATATACTATCTAGCTCTGAACCACTATCAATGCTGGATTGTTGAAAAGGGTATTCAAAGGTCGGATTCGGACATTTTTATTTTCGGATGAGTCTCATATTGAGAGAATCTAAGATTGGAAACATCATTTTAAACAATTTAATAAACATGAATCGAGACAGAGAGACAGAGAGAGAATATGCTTCTGTTAGAGAAATAACGTCAGGGGCGTAACTAGGCGTACTCCTTTACGCCCGTGCGTACAAATAAATCCTGTATTCCAAAAAATCACATGCGCTAAAAGTTCTAAAAAAGTGATAAAAACGGAGGGGTAGTGTGGTCTAGGCAACATATATTCATATAGGCCTGCTAATTTTTCTATCATAAAAAATCATAACATATACTGTAAATACATTAATATCTTTTATTTAAAATGATCTAAATAGAGTGTAAAATTCCATCTCAATTGTATGCATTTATTTGAAAGATTCTTGAATAAGTTGGTGAGATAATTATTCTTTGTGGTCAGCAAAACATTGCGATGAGTCATCAAGCAAGTTCCATGTGCAATTATATCATTATTAAAGTCACATATCTACTAAAGAATTTACTTTATCACAAAATATCTAAAATGAATCCTTTAATGTATTCACGTGAGTTTTATGGTTAACTCAACATAATCTACATGTATGTTATACGTAACGAATTTTAATTAATTTAGTGACATTTCTGAAAGGAGATTTTAAAATATCTTTGCGTTTACTTTTTGATATATTAGCGGCGATGTCTATACGCCGTATAAGAGGGGGAAATAGCCAATTTTATGCTATATTATACGGTTAGCGCACGTTTTTCCATGTTATAACGTCTGCAGATTTACGAGTAACGGTGGTTGGTGCCCGAGCCAGGTAGTATTATTTGGATAAATACTGGCCAAGCACAAGGATTAAATGTATGTGTTTTGTATTAAATATACATCATGAATCGATTTTAATATTTTATGTTATAATAGCGTGTCATAAAGTCTTCAGAATAAACCCATGTTTGTCCGAGAATCTCACTGTTAGCTGTGGCGTATGTGCTGGACTAACGTAAATTCCAGCAGCCCCGGCTTTACTGAAGGAAGCAAGGCTCTGTACCCAAACTTGAGGCATTGTTTGACCCTTTTAGTGGTCATGTCAGTTCTCGGAAACAACTGAACTAAAACGTCAGAAATACGTACTATAGACACTGGGCGTATGTCTTGTCTAGGTCTCATAAATGTTTAAAAAGGGCGAGTAGGCAACTTTGCAGACGTCTAGTGTTTGTTTTTGTTTGTTTGTTTGTTTGTTTATTTTTACTTTCAAATTTATTGAATACGGGAGATTTGTTGCTATAACATCAGTTCGAAGGTTGCAAAATAACAAATTTGTGCTGTAAAAATATCAATTATAAATATAAGAAAAGTTTTATGGTATAAATACGTACTTGTTCATTTTACATAATAATTATGTTAAAATTAATAAAAAGAGTTTGAAATCATCTCCAATATGTTGTCAATAAAGCCTCTAGATAGTCACGAAATGCCAGGATATCGCTTCTCCTTTCAAAAATTTTCACGGGGGAGCATGCCCCCGAACCCACCTAGTTAAGGAGTACATTTCAAAATAGCTCAGTTACGCCCCTGAACGTTTCTGTTTTCCATTTCCATGTATTGACTTACTGTTACAACAAAACATTGCTCCAAACAAGTCTAGACTAAAACCCTTTTGGGCTATTTAAATAAAATTTTCTATAGCTCAACTGAAATTTAAAAGCCTAAAAAATTGGTTGTGGTCATAATTCATAATAAACAAACGGATATATGCATTATTAACAAGAACAACATCACACCGTATTACCGGAGGCAGTGATGGCAGATCACTGCAGTGATGGCAGATAGCTGAAATTTACCGCTCGGTACAGGTAGGTTATAAATTTGGTTGGTATTATTATATTACACAAATACGACCCATTTCATTGCTATGAAACTATTGTCCATTGACTGTAGATACTATTAGGTAATTTTGACTTGTTTTTCCTGTTTTTAGACTATTTTGAGCAGGTTAAAAAGTGACAGCTTCGGAAAAATCCATGAAAATGTCTGTTTTATGTTCAAAATAACTCTAGTTTTAACTAAATGGCAGGAGTTCGTGTTATTAATATAGACATTCATCCATTGGGGTCACGCAAGCCAAATATCTATCCCGTGAGTCTTTTCTTGAAAGTTTTACAGACGTTCAATCTGGTCCGGTCGAAGAAAAAATGCTGCCGTTGTAGGCAGATAAATATTTTAAATGCTGCCGTCGATGGCAAAAAATACCATGAAAGTGGCTAACATTCTGACAGAAAATCAAGGTCAATCTTTTATCAATTCCTCTATTCTTTGCGCCCTTTTAGTCGGAATTGAGACGTTAAACTATCATTTCTAATCTTTTCTCAAGATAGAAAAGTTATAAATGCGGTATGTGCATCGAAAAAGATTTTTAGCAACACGCAGATACAATACAAAATGTGATGATTCAGTACGACCAAATTGCACTATAAATACAGCAATTAAGATGAAGAAATACATTTTTCTATGTTCATATGTGTGCTTGATCTGTTGTGTCTGTCAGTTACATGCATACAATACCATATGTATCTTAAGTCCAGCAGCGTATAATTCACTGCCTTTTCAAGACATAAGCTTAAGACACACCTGATTTGACCATACGGCTTGAACCCACTACCATCCCCACCTCGATAAATTATCAGTTTAATGGATATCTGTAGAAACATGTTGTTTATAATGTAATTAAAGCTTATTAACTATAACAATTAGCACATTATTAATTATTGTTCAATATTACTTATACAATTATACGAACAACAAATAAGCAAACAGAAATCACTTTATTTCATATTTGCACTAAATACGACATAATAATTATATTTTGTTAAAATATACATTACATATGTACATGTATATATTTTAACCTATGATGCATAGTTTTATACATACTTGAAACAAATTATGATTTTTCGTACATCATATTTTGACTCCATTTTTAAAATTTTAACCAATATATATAACACATAGAAGAAAATTCATTAAGGTACTTAAATAAAATATTATATCAAAAGAAATTGAGAAATATACAGTATATATCAATTGAAATTTTTATAATTAATATGTATCATTTGTAATATTGACATCTTGAAAAAACATTTTATCAAGTATTTCTCGACCTCGCCTGTTATATCACCAACGGCAATTTGACACTTTCATTGTTTTCCCTTCTTTATCTAACTGGTCAGCAGTTTTCGATAATCCTTCTTTGTTTAACTGGTCAGCAGTTTCCTATATATTCTATATCGTCAGCTAATTCGTCAGCAGTTTAGTATCGCCCCTGTTTTTATTGTATTTTTGGGACTTTTTAAAATGTCAATTTATTGACCAACTTGTAAGCCCGGGCCTACATGGCCTTATAGTAGCTACGGCACTGAAAATATGGTCGTGTACATGTTGATCAGGAGATTTTTTTCACCCAGTCCCAGAAGAATATCTTTTCACATCATGCAAAAATAATAACATTCATTTAAACGTATAAAAGCTGGGTGTAAAGACGATTTGACTGTCATTTTTAAGTTATGATTTTAGAACTTAAATAGAATTATAGTTATTAAGCGTTGTAATGAGGTGCGATGGTTCGTGAACTTGTTAATCACTTGTCCAAAATTCAGCACAGGTGACGCAGTGGTTAGTGGGTAAAATCTAATTTTAGAATAGGCCAAGCGGTAGACAAGATGGCGACGAGTTCTACCTACGGGAAACGCATGGTGAGCAAATATTTTATTTGATATAGTATATACCTATTGTTATTATTAAGAATAACAACATCTACATGTTAAAAAATCCCCGCAATTGCTTGTGGAATGTCAGAGATTCGCTGGTATATGGGTATATGATGACGTCAGGCATGGCTTTCTTGGCGCCCAAATTTTAACGGCAACATTTTTCATTTTTGAAACGTTTGAAATAGACATTAAAATATTACTATATACGGAGGTTGAAATTAATATACTTAAAGTGACATTATGCTCATATTTTCATAGTCAAGTTGAGCTGAATTTGCTTTATATTTCTAAAGATTGACTGTCAAAATGATGGTGTTTGACCAACAGTTGATATTGGAAAATGTTTAGGATGAAATTATAAATCTACCTAAAATTTTAAAAGACTGTCCCACTCTTTTTATAAACTAAGCGTTATACGTAAATTCTAACGGATATTTACAGAAATTTCATTTGGATCTGTGTGTTATTTATTTTTTATGTGAAGTTAATTATTAAATTAAAAGGGATTATGACAAAATGAAAACATATTTTGATCTTCACCCATTTACTCACTATATACCCTTGGATGTGCATAACGTCACTAGAAGAAACATGCATTTTTGTTGATTAAAAAGTGACTGACAAGCAATGAACAAAGAAAATACTAAATGAAGCATTTCGGGCCGTCTGCGGTTTCCGGTTTTGGTGGTCCCGAACCAGTATATGAATGGGTAGTTCTGAAGTTATGTTTGCGAAATCAGTGTATTGTAAAACAATATATCACAATCAAGATGCCCTTATGTTTAATTATATGTCAATAACAGGCTGGTGAAAATGGCCGAATTATCTTATAATGACAAAGAATCATATTTCTAGAAAAATGATGAAGATATTTCTTTTAAACTTTGTTTATTGAGCATGATATAGATGACATAAACGGAAAGAAAATATTTGGTAATTGTCACTTTTGTGAGAATTATTTCCCCTTTTTATGTTTATATAATACATAATTTTCCAAGTCCTTAAAAAATATGTTACATGTAAAAAGTATAAAACAAAATAAGTTAAATAACTTCTTTATGAATCAATTTATTGCGCCAACACCTGTCAACATTCATTTCATACATTTTTCAAAAAAAACTTCAAAGTATACTGGCATGCGAGCAGTTCCCGTACAAAAATCGTATTTACTTAAACATTATTTTTTATTACGCTCACTCCCCAAAATTTGAATGTTACACATCACTATTCGGCTCGTCACACAAATCATGGAAATTCCATCATGTTCTAAACATAGAATAACCCTTAGTTATGAGGCCTCATATGGGGTACCGAAATTATCCATTATTTTGTATGAAGAGAAGTAGTTCCCGTACATAAAATTTAACCCATTATAATTATACAATTTTGTTATATCGGACCTATTTTTCAATTATAATTGTTGAACAGACCATTTTCTAAGAGATGAATAGATGTAATTCAGGAAATAGAGCGTAGACTAAACGCTGGTATCTATTACCCGGTACCGTTACCCCAACGCATTCTCATACAATGGCATGCTTGAATGCATGATATTTTACGCATCAAAGCCATAAAATTATTTAATATAGTAATATTGATCAAAATTCTGATAATTAAACTAGTTTTCATCACATTGCCTACTTACCTGTAAACAGGTGGTATTAGTGGAAAACCCTTTAACATGCCTCACGTGTAAGTATTTTAGCGCATGCGCGCAAGGACGGAATCCCCCAGAGAAAACAAGGTCACGTTTTGACAAAGCACAGGTGAAAGTGATTTAAAATGAGACTTTTATACGTACTGCCGAACTGACACTTAGATTTTGTCTCTTTTATGCATCTGCTTGATTTGAAATGAATTTTTGAAGATTGCAAGTAAAAATCAAGCGTTTAAATGAAAAATACGGGTACTGCTTCTGTACGGGAACTGCTTGCATGCCAGTACTGTTCAGTGTCAAAGAATTGTCAAAGTATTTATGCCAGGAATAGAATATTAATTCCAAATACAGGGGTTTTTTTTAGGAAAAGGGGAAGACGCTGGACGCTGGTAGGGAGGGGAAAAAATATACGAAAAAAGTCAATTTGGGGAAACTTTATTATGACGTTATTTATACTATATACTTAACTACACAGTAGAGAGTTACAACTATATCTTTTTCCCCTTAAAAACTTTATCATCATGCAAAATATTCTTTGCAGTATAACATATTTTCTTAATATGTATGGTGGTGAATGGTTTTTATACTTCTATTTTTATATGAAAGTTAATACAGTATAGGTATAATAGTGTATTTGTGACACACTTTAGCTCCATATAAGTCATTTTCATAATAAGAAGTACAAAATATATTACTTTACTAAAAATAACCAAGAAAATGACAATATTTTGATAGCAACTGATTTCCAGAAATAGTACCGTTCAGTACGGGATATAGCCAAGAAAAAAAAATGGCTGCCTCCATGTTGAGACAGTACTTGCAGTTTCCTGCAATGTTTTTGGTTATTTTGGACAACAATTGGTGGTTTATCCTGCATAAAATGAAGAAAAATAATATTTTAAACCATGTAATTATTAAATCTGATCCAGTTTAAAGGAAAATAGAATTTTTTGGGGGAAAAAACTTGGCTATTTACCGAGGGGAAGACGCCGACTATCGGTGTCAATTTGTTAGTAAAAAAAAACCCTGAAATATATAGAGTAAAGTTAGTGGCGCAATAATTTTGAGCAAAGTGAAGATGTTGGACATATTTCTGTTAAGAATTTTAAATTGCAACATATTTTTTAAGGACTTCAAAAATTATATGCCATATAAACATGAAAAAGGGGAAATAGTTCTCACAAAAGTGACAGTAACCAATTATCTTCTTTCTGTTTATGTCATATATTATGCTCAATAAACAAACAAAGTTTAAAAGAAATATCTTTATTAATTTTTTTTTAAATATTATTTTTTATCTCATAAGCCCAATCGGGCATTTTCACCAGCCTGAATAATTGACATTATAGAGACTATAATTGTCACTGGGTGAGAAAAATGTGCAGCCTGACCGGGACATTCTGAAAACCATTCCGTGGCTCTACTGACTAAGCTATCCAGCAGCATACACACTTTCTCCCATAAATAGTGAACAGTTCTAGACCGTGACTTAATAAGTTAATTATCCAACATTTTTATGCCCCCACAAAGTGCATCTGTCCGTACATCTCGAAATCTTGTGAACACAACTCCTATTAAACCGGATGGCAGATTTTGCTTAAACTCCAGGGATGAAGAACCTTAATGTGTAGATGGTAGTAAAGAAAGGAATTTTCGCTGGGACCAAATTTAACAGAATTATGGCCCTTTGTTGATTTTTTCATTATATACTATGTAGAAATTTTGTGAATGCAACTCCTCTTAAACCGGATGGAAGATTTTGCTTAAACTTGCAGGGATGAACAACCTTTATGTGTAGATGGTAGTAAAGGAAGACATTTTTGCTGCAACCACATTTTACAGAATAATGGCCCTTTGTTGATTTTTAGTTTTCAACTTGTGGCACATGTAGTCTTAAAAACATTTGACCTAGAGTTATTTAAGATTGACAGAACAGTGGTGTGTGGGGGCATCCGTGTCCTATGGACACATTTCTAGTTTTTTTATACTTTTGAGCAATGAGATGTGTAATTGTTTCTTGACGAAAAAGATGACAACTTTTTTATTTGATATATATATGATCTGGTTGTCGGCATTTCTTTTATGATTCGGCAGGGACTATACAAATGTAAATATCAAAGATTGACAGATTCTTTTCAAGAGTCGACTAGTCATATTTCAGATGTCATCTAGTGTGTAAATTTTGACACAAATTATGTATATTATTGGCGACGCCGGTGAGCGGCGTCGTCTATTATGGAACGCTTTTTATTTTTGCCTATGGAAGGAGCTGTTATAATTAGCAGTTAATTTCATGTTGTGTAAATTAGTTTTATTTTGATTCGTAAAAATCAAGTAAACAAATGTGTTGTTATATTTGTATTCAATAACTTTATGTAAAAAGCATGTGCATTGTGATATTATTTTCACGAAATTGCGGGTTAAGTTTAACAGCTTGTCCCTTAGTTTTAATGACAATACTAAAACCCGGATTTCGAATATCGTTGTGGTCTAGATTGAGGCCGTATCATTTATACATTTTTCAAAATTTTCCTACAAGAAGAAAGTTCAACCTGCAATTGAGTATAAGGATAGGTAATGAAACTGTTGTAAACGATTATCCCTATTGATTTTATCCTTATTACATTTATCTGTTGCGCAGAATGGTTGTTTTTACAAAGTGTACCAGTATCCGGATGTTGAAAGCTATCCAATTTTCTGCAATTACTGCTGACACATGGCCATCTATTTTTTTTATGAATACTTTACCATTAATTTGCATGGCTTGATAAAATTGAACCTGCAACATTTCATAATTTTGCTGTTTATCGTGTTCTTTTGGGTTTCAGGTTTTCTTTATTTTAAGGGGAAGTAACTTATGTTTACTAAATTATTTGTTCTTTTCTGTCTATCTTAGGTATTACTTATAATACTATTTTTGTTGTATATAATTCACCAGTTGTAAGGTCATCAAAAGCATGTTAATGTTTATGTTAGGATTACATATTTATTTAATATAAACTGGGAATTATTAATGTTATGTGCATGTACATGTATATCTTAGACAGTAGTATATTGATATGTTGAGACTTATAATTTTTCTGCATTTAAAGAGATACAGTTATGTCATTATTATTAAAGGGATGAGACTTTCATTTAAAGTTATAAATGATAAAACATGTATTGATTGAAAATGTCCTTAAACTTGGATCAAGCAATATAATTAATAAAGTCTCAAAAAATCATATTCTGAATTCTAACATGTGCATAGTTTGAAAAGGACAGCTTCTGTCTTATCTATTTGTAATGAAGAGACACCGGTCTCAACCTCCAGGTCTCCTGAGTCAACGCGACAACAGACTGTACATAGAGTAGATTGTTACTTGCCCTTGAATAAATTTGTGCACTAAAATTTATAGTGGTGATTTGTGCCACATGAAAACCAAACATAGTACAAAAAGTAACTGGGCGCCAGATGAAAACATGAAAATACAATCTACCACAAAGTGGTTTGTTTGTTGCATTTTCATGTTTTTGCCCGGTGCCCTTGATGCAAAATACAAATCAGCCTTCATAAAATTTCTTCTTATGTTGGTCACAGGTTAATGAGTTCTGGTCAAGCTCAAAGTTTTTCTCATCCTATGACTGCATATAAGCATGAGTTCAATTTCCTATGCTCTGTAACATAAGAAATTCACGAACACAAATCGATATAGTGAGGAAATATGTTGTGGTTTAGAACTGTTTCATTATAAAGAGAAAATGTGTAGCAGGACGGATAGCTCAGTTGGTCTTCTGAAAGTCATGGGTTTGAGTCATGGTCAGGCTGTTTCAGTCAGGGTTTAGAAGTGGTTTTTCAATTGACACATGTTTGATTCATTTAACAGATTGCATTATTTGAAATGGACAAAGGCAGTATTGCATGATACTTTTAGATCTACAAAGGGCATTTGATACAGTTGAACACACTATCCTGCACATGAAGAAGTTGTTTTTCTTCTTCTTCATGAAACTTCAAGCATCTGCCATATATAATGACATTCTTACATGGTTTAAGTCTTATCTCTGATAGTAGCTGGTTGATGTGGCTGGTACTTATTCTACTACTGCTCTGAGTACCTATGCTGTCCCCCCTTATGTTCATTTTAGGTCCTCTTTTATGTCTAATATATGTCAATTACATGTCTTCAACCCTAAGCAATAAGCTTTTATTATAATGCACAGGCACGAGTATCAGACCTTGGATGAAAAAATATGGCCAGATTGATAAAAAAACCTGTGTTCATCTTAAAAGTGTCAACAACCAAAATAAAATGTAAATAATGACCCCCTTTAAAAATATACTTCAAGTTGAAAGTATATTTTTAAAGGGGATCATTATTTACATTTTTTATTTTGGTTTTTATAAACACAGTTTTTTTTTATCAATCTGGTCATCTGGTCATATTTTTTCTTCCCAGGTCCGATACTCGTGCCAGTGATTATATGCTGATGACTCAGGAATCCTTGTGTCTCATAAATTAAATCTGAAGAAATTCTTTCTTATAACATGAGTCTAAACTCTTATAAGATTGCTTAATTGACTATAAATTGCCTTTGCATCTTGGCAAGACAGAGTCTATTCTTTTTTGGTTTAAGTTTCAACTTAACCTGGCCCTAGCCTCCAGGTCACATGTAATGGTACTGCTATAAAGTACACATCTTTTGTTAAGTATTTAGGTGCAAATCTGGATCAAATTCTTTTGGCGTCGCCCTTTGATGCTTTGCATCAATGCTTTTCTTGTTTAACAATGGTAACATTATTTTTCATTTATTTATTGATGCTACTTTATGTGCGAGTGGTTTTTGACACCTTTTAGGCGACATAATTATAGGGGTTTCCTTTGTTGGCGTCGTTGTCGGCATTGGCAGGACCTGCGTCCCCTTAGGTTTGTCCGGAGCATGACTCAGTCACTATAAATCAGATTGACTCCAATCTTGGTATGCATGCTTGCAGGGTAATATTTTAGGAAAAGGGGAAGATGCTGGTATATATGTGAAAAGACAATTTGGGGAAATTATGACGTTAACAGAAACTATTTTATTCATACTAAATACTAAACTACTTAGTAGAGAGTCACAAAGTTATGTATTTTTTTCCCTTAAAAACTTTGTCATCATCAAACACTTCCATTTTTGTATGAATTCAATAAGTATAGCTGTGGCACACTTGCCTATAGAAGTCATTTTGAAATAAAAATGATCTTATTTCACTTAAAACAATAACCCAGATAATGACAACATTTTGATGGCATTTAATTTCAAGAAATAGTACCGTTCAATACGGGATATAGCCAAGAAACAAAATGTCAGCCTCCATGGTGAGAAACTACTTGCAGTTTCCTGCAAATTTGTTTTTGGTTATTTTGGACTACAATTGGTGGGTTTTATTTGCTGAAATGGAAAAAAATAATATTTTTAATCACATTAAAATTTAATCTGATCCAGTTTAACTGGAAAATAAAATTTTTGGGGAAAAAACTTAGCAATTTACCAAGGCAAAGACGCCAACTTCAGGTGTCAATTTGTTAGTAAAAAAACCCTGGCTTCTTTCAATGACCCTAAGTGCAGTGCACGAGAATCGTTACTGTTACTCTGCACTTCTAAATATTTAAGGTATTATATGCCCTTTGTTAATTTTCATACAAGGTGACACATCCCTTTTGCGGAGTTCTAGTGTGTATTTTAGCACTTTGGAATTTTAACAATTGGCCATGAATGTTGGTAACTGACAATTACATACTTTAACAATTTTTAAAAACATGTGTGCAAATATCCACTGGAGACAAATGATGTATGTGTTATTTTTACAGACGCAGGTAAATATGTGTAATGAATTAATAAATGGTCACCAGAGAGAGCGAAATGTCCCTGCAATATTTCAGTGATCCACAATGATGATAATTCCCAAAGCGCAAATTTCACCTGATCGGGTGATGAGCATAAAGTCAGAACTCTTGCAGGGATGTCACAGTGACAATCCACCAGTAGAAAATTTGCGGGGATTGGCAGAATTTGGAAAGTACTGTATACAAAAGTTGTAAATTAACAAAAAACATTTTTTTCCATTCCTTTTCAGTTGAAGGCAAGTTTGAAGCTCTCAGGATCTCTGCAGGTAATATTTTTCTGGCTGTCAATTATATACATGTGTACTTAGATCCTTTATATTAACCAGGCAATCAAATTACTGGATGAAATATATTCCTATCGAATAGGTGCTTGAACAATGAACAATCTTGTTGAAGTCCACAAGAAAATGTTTCTTGTAAAAATATCTTAGTTCTAACCATTGTTGTTTTGAAGAAGAATTTTTTTATGCCCCCGGGCATATAGTAATTGAACCGGCTGTCGGTCTGTCCGTACGAGGTTAACCTAGAACGGCAAGTTGGATTTTTGTTAAGTTCTACCTTTACCAATGGCTTCATAATTTACACACTTACTAATCCATACAAAGTATATGATCTGGGCAAGTTACATAACTATGGCTTTCATTTGCACCAAGTTATGGCCCTTTTCAGCACTTGGAAAATGAATAATGGTTAACCTAAACCGGCAAGTTGGAAATATCTTATGTTTCTCTCTGAACTAATGGCTTAATAATTTTCACACTTACTTATCAATACAATGTACATGATATTGCCAAGTTATATAAATGTGCCATCCATTTTCCCAGTAATTTCCCTTTTCATCACTTTGAAAAAAATCACCTAATTACTTAATTTATTTAATGATATATATTTCATATTTGTAAGGTGGATACCTTGAACGGTCCTCTAATTTTTTGTGGCACTAGGTGTCTCTAGGTCAAGGTCAAGGTCACTTGTGTAAAAAAATAAATCTAAAAATTAATTTTAAGTTAATGTCTTTCATGTTTATAATAGTCATACCAAGGGAGGTCCTCTTCGGTTTTTTTTAATAAGGGGTCATTTGGGTCAACTTGGTCACCAATGTCAAAAATAGATTTTTTACACTTTTACAGGTGTATTAACCTTATTCTATCGACAGATGTCTTGTATATTTTGTAGATGTACATAAAATTGAGGTATTCTCATTTATGGATGGAGGTAGGGGTCAGTTGGGTCATGGTCACCAGTGCTAAAAATAGATTTTTACTTTTTTTGCCCATACAGCCTTTATATAT
Organism: Ruditapes philippinarum; assembly: GCF_026571515.1. Taxonomy (NCBI): domain Eukaryota; kingdom Metazoa; phylum Mollusca; class Bivalvia; order Venerida; family Veneridae; genus Ruditapes; species Ruditapes philippinarum. Next base: position 150,582 of record NW_026862108.1, on the reverse strand, counting down.
TGACAGATTTATTTCATATTTGGTAGGAAAATAAGTTGCATGAAATTCTTCCTTTGGGTGGAGTTACCGGGGGTCAGTTGGTCAAGGTCAAGGGTGCCAAGTACAGATTTCTACACATGATTGGTTTTCTTCCATACAAATTAGCTACTTCACTCTCTAAAGTTTAATTACTTACAACAGTGAGCGCGGGGGCATTTGTGTTTATCAAACACAGATTCTTGTTTACTTTTCACTATATATGTAATATAACAAATAAATAAATAACAATATTGTCCATGTGGCAATGTCTTGTGCAAATTATTTTTAGCTGTTAGTCTCGTGTTTCTTTTGCTGATTTTTTCAAAATTTCTGTACATGTGTAGAACTACATAATCAAATATTTTACATCATCGGCCTATATATGTATATTAAGATATAAGGCCCCCAACAGAACAAAAACATCATGCGGAATAAACAAGAACATTGCTGAAAGAAGCGACCAGATCACGGTTATCTGTTTTTGTCGCCATTTAAAAGCATCAATCCAAGTGCTAACGCTTTTTATTTCATTAAAATCCCTCAAATACTTGTTTGTTGAACATGATGTTTTTGTTTTGTTGGTGACCTTATATCTTATTTTAATATTATAGTACTGTATATAGCGGCCCATATGTGTAGAACAAGATATCTGCAATATCAGTCAGCTGTCAGGAAAAACTTACTCATTTCTTCCTTCACTTGAACTGATGTGGAGTTTGAACCTACACAAGTAGGGGACAAAATAACCATATCCCTGCTACTCATGGGCCCATATTGAAACTAGAGCTAGAAATCATGAAAGCAAACTTTCTTAAAAAATTGTCTTCATAATAGTACTGAAAATATAACCTTGAAAGACCTACAGCTTTTTGTCCATATTTCAATTTGGGCGGTGTGAACTATGTTTTAGACTTCAGAAGACCCATATTCAAACTGAAGATAAAAATCATCTAAATACAATGCATGTTTTTCTCTGCTGTTTCTAAAGAATTTTATGTCACTAATCTTATAATTAATTAATGCGAAACTTGTTTTCCTTTTCCAGAAAAAAAGATTTTCACCCGATGATGATGCAAAATTTTTTTGCAAAGCTGGAGTTGACAAAGAAGGGTTTAATGTCCGGTATATATCTGACATAAAAGGTACTTAATTGTATGCTTCTTTAAGGCACTCTGAATGAGCATACGCAAGAAATAGACAATGATTTCCCCCCCTGTATTTTTCCTATGTATCCATTTGCCCATAAAATCTCTTTGTTCACATATAAATACATATTTTCCAGTTTTAAACAATTTATCATTTTGATTTGATTAAAGAGTGAGATATATATGTTTTACAAACTTTTAAGTGGTTCTTTGTTCAAATGACCATTTTAAATACCTCCATCAATAAACCATTTATAATTAAGTTGTATTCAATAACATTTGTCTTGTGCTACCAGTGGCCATTCAAAGACAGTAAACTGATGAGCCTTTAGGATCAGTGAATGTCTGTTGTCTGCCATACGTCCACAATTTCTTGTGAATACTAGTTGTCACATTTATGACTCAATCATCAATAAACTTTGTGAGGATGCTTTTCTAGATAATTGCTCGGATGAGATTGAACATGGGTCATCTTGGAGGAAAAAATAAGGCACAGGAGCTTTAAATAGAAAAATCTTGCGAACACTCTAGTCACATTTTTGACTCAATCATCATCAAACTTTGCCTGGATGCTTGTGTAGATAAATGCTTGGAGGTATTCGAACCTGGGTCATCTCATATAATATCTTTTTTCATAGTTCCACTACAGTGCACGGTAGAGAAAACAGATGCATTATCAAGCACATCATCTATTGCCCAGGATATGAGGTATGTATCATAAGTTAGAGGTCCTCTAAATAATGTCCGAAAGGTCAAATTAAGCCCCACCCACCTGTTCACTTATTTAAATTGAAGCTTACAAATTGTTGTATAAATTAAGCAGTCAATGAATTTAAAGATTTTGAATTTACTAGCCCGAATTCCAGTTCTGAATTTATTCTACTAAATATTTAACTAAATTTTCTTAAAATTTTCACTGGCCAGAAATAATTTTCACTGGCCATGGGCCACCGGACGATGACTGATTAAGCATAAACTGGTCAAAACAATTTGGACACTAATATTACTTTAAACCAACATTTTTAGCCCGACTTTTCGATAAGAATAAGTCGAGCTATTGTAGTCACCCGAGCGTCGCCGTTTGGTCGGCGTAACCACTTATGTTAAAGTTTTTGTAATAGTTCAAATATTTTCAAAGTCCATTGACATATGGCTTTGAAACTTTGCACACTTGTTCACCATCATGACCCCAACCTGTAAACAGGAGGAGGTTACTGTATCAAGCATTTTTTTTTACTATCAAGCACTAAAAATAGTGGAGCGTTGCTCTTGTTTCCATTGCAGGGCTTCTGTAAGTGGAAGTTTGGTAGTTTTTTCCTCCTAATTAGGGTTTCAAAATTAGACAATACTCATAATTGAGCCTCGAAATTAATGGAGGAACCTTTTTACTTCAATCATCAAGTATCAATCAAATGCAGTTTTTCCTAAAAATCTGTTTGATTTCTTACAACCATGACCTGCTAGGCTCTTTATACACATGCTTGTTTTCTTGTATTACTTCTTACATGTCTTTACCTATATACTGTGACTCACAGTTTCACAGACTTTGCAGTCTGACTTTCCAAACACAGCTTGAACCATCATTACTAGGATGTATGAAAATTCAGATTAGTTCCTGAATGTTGTCCTGGTTGTATTTTCAAGAGTACTGCATATATCATTTACAGTAATAAAAAAAAACTAATCAAGAGCTGTACCATGGTCTTCTATAGTTTCTGGCTCTATTTGGCATTTATGTTAATTTAGACATTGATTTATGCATTGACGTTCAGGAAAGAAAATAATATCCTTTAATCTTAAACTAAAGTAGACCTCACAAAGGTTGGCCATGTGTTCTATATTTAAGTAATATAAATTACGCCAAACACCGAACTGTAGGCTTCTTATTCAACTTAGACTTCGAAAAAATCATATGAATTAACATTTAAACATTGTCAAAAATCTTGTTTATAAAAGAGAGAATTTAAATTATACAATTAAATTAAATCGCTTAATAGTCATTTACAAAAATTAATTTATCATGCTCATTGCTCAAAAGGGCCCATTTAGGCCCAATATATTGTTTAACGTAGATTTGAAAAAAAAAATGTTTTAAATAAGATACAATATGTTGTTTCAGAGAAGACAGTGATACTGGAGAACTTGATGGTCAAGCCACTGATATATATGTAGAACATGCAAACAACACCCAACCTTTAATCAGGTAAATAACCTTTAATTTATACAACTTAGATCAATCTTTAATCATATAGTATCACTAAAAGAGTCATTTACAAAGCTCATTGCTCAAAAGGGTCCAATGTTTACATAGATTTGAAAAAAAAAATAATGTTTTAAATAAGATGCAATATCTTGTTTCAGAGAAGACAATGATACTGGAGAACTTGATGGTCAAGCCACTGATATATATGTAGAACATGAAAACAACACCCAACCTTTAATCAGGTAAATAACCTTTAATTTATACAACTTAGATCAATCTTTAATCATATAGTATCACTAAAAGAGTCATTTACAAAGCTCATTGCTCAAAAGGGCCCAATGTTTACATAGATTTGAAAAAAAAAATAATGTTTTAAATAAGATGCAATATGTTGTTTCAGAGAAGACAGTGATACTGGAGAACTTGATGGTCAAGCCACTGATATACATGTAGAACATGCAAACAACACTCAACCTTTAATCAGGTAAATAACCTTTAATTTATACAACTTAGATCAATCTTTAATCATATAGTATCACTAAAAGAATCATTTACAAAGCTCATTGCTCAAAAAGGCCCAATGTTTACATAGATTTGAAAAAAAAAATAATGTTTTAAATCAGATGCAATATCTTGTTTCAGAGAAGACAGTGATACTGGAGAACTTGATGGTCAAGCCACTGATATACATGTAGAACATGAAAACAACACCCAACCTTTAATCAGGTAAATAACCTTTAATTTATACAACTTAGATCAATCTTTAATCATATAGTATCACTAAAAGAGTCATTTACAAAGCTCATTGCTCAAAAGGGCCCAACGTTTACATAGATTTGAAAAAAAAAATGTTTTACAGGGCTATCGATTGACACGGGGATCCGGGTTTTGACTTGTGAAAATGGGGAAATGCACAAATTTGACACGTGATAAAATCTGCTCAAGAGTCAATTTGCTAGGGCTGGGTATTGATCAGAAATTTCCGATACGATACGCATTGCGATACAGACCAACGATACACAATACGTATTGACGATACAGTACAATGATGCTTCATTGTTAGGATGTACTTATTAAAAGTACTATTTACATTTTATAGATGCCCTGGTGAAATATTATTGAATCTTTCTTATATCTGTTTTAGATTTTGACTTTGTTAATGATGATATATAATACAGAGCAGGTGCATAGGTACCTTAATTAGTACATTTGAGGTAATATTTTGAAAATGACATGATGGTCCCTTTTTTAGATAAAACAATTATTTTGAAAAAAAAATTAAAAAGCTTTGTAGAGAAATAATTCAATGCAAAAATATAATTATGTAAATACTAGGAAAAGTTAACGCAGAAAATAATTAAAACATCACTATTTATTATGACAGGAGTCTAGTACTGTCTACAAGTCAACTGTTCTAAATTATAAGATCTTTATAATAAAATCAAATTTTTGTAGAATTTGAAATATATACGCTGAGAAAGTATTGGAACATTGAAAATTTTCTAACAAATCATGTTTTTTCTATCTTAAACGGTAAAATTACAATAAAAATATAAATATCATGTCATGATGTTGTGGTGTCGTAATCCGTAACGTACCGGGAAACGGTGTTTAGCTACATCTTCGCGCAGTCACATTTATTTAGTTAGCAAACTACATCTTGGAAAATCAATAAATTTGTTGGATTTATGTGTTCACAATATGTGTTTAAAAAATTACAAGTAAATGTTTGGTCTAATACAAACTACTGCTGACCTGAAAGTAATTTTTACCAGTGTTAGAAATAGGAGATTGAATGGCCGGATTAATTTTGACACGGATTTATCCGTCATTTTGTGTTTTGACATATTCGTTGTTCCATCTGAACTAATCAATGCAGCCTTTCAAATATTGATGAGGGCCTTCTTAACATTTACTTTAGAGAAAATTCCACACTTTTGACTTTTGTGCGGACATTTTAAAGACGATAGTTTTAATGTAAAGCCATCATGTTTATAAGTGTTATTAGGTTGTCTCCCTTTGTATCGGTATAGCTAAAACCCGATAACCGTACCGTATTGAAAAACGGAAAATCGATAAATACCGATTTACCGGTATATTGATCCAGCCCTACAATTTGCCACATGGGATTTTCAGCTATGCAATAATAATTACCTTTAATCCACCCCTAATTACCTATCAAATCCTACTTATGTTCAAATCTCACTCATTAAAAATGTCAACAGGCAGTATAAGCCGTGTATAAAATGCTTTACACACGGCAATTGTTTATACCCTGTGCACTGAAGCGCGACAATTCCGTGGCTGCAATTTGACAGTGCTAAAAATAGCTCTACACAACTGATAAGAATTACATACTTGAGGTGTCAATTATTGATTGCTTTTAAAAGTTTATAATACGTCTTTGATTTACTTGGAGTACCTGTGCATTTGTTATTTCTTTTTCCATTAAATATTCCAAGGTACATTTTGGTATTTAAAATTAATATGATATAGCATACCAGTAAAGATAAAATTTTTATATTTTATACATTTAATCAGAAAAGCTGCTGCTTATTTTATTCTTTCACAGAAAATCATTCTTTTTGTTTTATTTGGTTTTTTTAGGTGGAGGAGGGGGGGGGGGTATAGATTTTTTCTGTCAATTTAGACTTTGGAATCTCCAAAACTGACATCCAATACAGTCATTTTTGTAACATAAAGATGATTCATGTAGTCAAATGACACTAGAAAAAAATGATTTGACTCATGAATATTTTGGCCAAAGAGTCTTTGACTCGTAAAATTCTGACCCTACTGAGAGCCCTGGTTTTAAATAAGATGCAATATGTTGTTTCAGAGAAGACAGTGATACTGGAGAACTTGATGGTCAAGCCACTGATATATATGTAGAACATGCAAACAACACCCAACCTTTAATCAGGTAAATAACCTTTAATTTATACAACTTAGATCAATCTTTAATCATATAGTATCACTAAAAGAGTCATTTACAAAGCTCATTGCTCAAAAGGGTCCAATGTTTACATAGATTTGAAAAAAAAAATAATGTTTTAAATAAGATGCAATATCTTGTTTCAGAGAAGACAATGATACTGGAGAACTTGATGGTCAAGCCACTGATATACATGTAGAACATGCAAACAACACCCAACCTTTAATCAGGTAAATAACCTTTAATTTATACAACTTAGATCAATCTTAAATCATATAGTATCACTAAAAGAATCATTTACAAAGCTCATTGCTCAAAAGGGCCCAATGTTTACATAGATTTGAAAAAAAAAATAATGTTTTAAATAAGATGCAATATGTTGTTTCAGAGAAGACAGTGATACTGGAGAACTTGATGGTCAAGCCACTGATATATATGTAGAACATGAAAACAACACCCAACCTTTAATCAGGTAAATAACCTTTAATTTATACAACTTAGATCAATCTTAAATCATATAGTATCACTAAAAGAATCATTTACAAAGCTCATTGCTCAAAAGGGCCCAATGTTTACATAGATTTGAAAAAAAAAATAATGTTTTAAATCAGATACAATATCTTGTTTCAGAGAAGACAGTGATACTGGAGAACTTGATGGTCAAGCCACTGATATATATGTAGAACATGAAAACAACACCCAACCTTTAATCAGGTATACTTTTTTTCTTTTAAAGTAAATAAAATAGTCCTGGGGCCTTCATCTGAGAAGTTGGTCATTTTCTATTTTGTTAATTTTATGGTCAAAGACAGTCCTGAGTCTTATTGCTGATATGTTTATATATAACAAAATTGACAGAGGGGGATAAATCACTCCTTTATGACAGAACAGAGTATCTTTATATCTTTACACCAGCTAGGGCATAAAAATTGTTATTCAATTGTGTTTTTACACAGAGTGTTAAATTTATACAGATAGGATCAGATCAAAGTTGAATAGTATCACTTGTTGGTATAAAAGTAACACAAATCATGCTCAATAGGCTACATTTTATCAGATCAATAGTTACACACCTCCTCTATTGTTTGTGACAGGTCTATATTTTTCGGATAGACCTGTTTAAACAAAGGAAAGTCCGTTATGAGGTCTATCTTTTGCTCATGCACAGGTCTGTTCTAGTCAGACAGACCCAGTCATGAAATACACGTGGAAAAATAGACCTGCCGATGCGCCGGCAAAGAAAACATGAAAATTAAAAATTGAAATAAAATGTAAATGATTATCATAATGTTCCTGTTTTACAAAATCGTGATACATTTTCTAAACAAGATAATGTTTATTGAAGGCACTAAGCAATTATTCCAGCATCCCTATATCAAATCTTTGAATAAATATAATGGATAGCATATCAAAGTTAGGACACATTTAACATTTATTTAATCGCGTCATTTTTTTAAAGTAATAGTAATCTAAGTGGTTTTTCTGTCATTAAGTTCACAATAAAACAAAATGGACGCTTCAAGTTCATATTTATGAAACTATATAGCAGTTATCTCGGAATACTTATTACAATTTAAAAATGTTAATGTGGTTATAAGTAATTTAGTATAAAAAATTATGATGACGATCATATTCTATGCTAAAACATTTTATAATCTGCTTCTATATAAAATATAGTTTCACTTCATGTATCTCACACTTGCTAACAATGCTTATATGTAAGTCTTTCGTGGTCTGCTGGGTATCCGGACATTGCCCTTCGGACAGTTGCCCACTCGGAAGTTTGCCCTTTTTTGCAGTGTCGGTCATTTGCCCCCTCATATCTTTGAAAGGGGCGGATATTTGCCCCTCCCCCTCCCTGTTTTAATAATGTTAAAATATTTTATTGTTGAATTGTTTGCTACCAAAATTCATCCCTATTGTTGAAATTTCATTGTGCTTAAATACACAAAAACTCTCGTGCAAATTTGTGAAAGTCAAAATAGCATCCATAAATAAATTAACTATAATGTCTCCATTGGCATACACAGATCTATACTCAAGTTAACAAGTGACAAGACTTAGTCACAACAGCAAAAAAAAAAAGAGGACAAACGTCCGGGGTGGCAGCTGTCCGGGGACAAATGTCCTTGAATCTGCATTGTCTTATACCAAATACTATAAACATACTTATTCATTTTTAACAAACCTTCCATTACAGACCTATTCACTTTATTATTGACAAATTGCACATTAAGCTTTTTTGATTATTGTTTTGAAGGGAAAAGCAAAGTTAAATGCAAAATATATATTGTATTTCAGCAGAACGTTGATAAAGCTTACCTGTATATGCGTTGTGTTAAAAATAACATTTGTGCATTACATCAAATGCTTCTGATCACCCATTGCTCATGCCAATATAGTTTTACGGTGTGTAAGTTGGATATCGGCCTCGTACATCGATCTTTCTGTTTAGGAAAGACCTGGTCACGAATTTCATGAAAAACCTCGAGCGCTGCGGGCTCTCGGTGTCACATGAAATTCGTGACCAGATCTTCCCTGAACAGAAAGACCTCGTACTCGGTCGATATCCTATACTTAACCCATTAAACACTTGCTTAGAAATATTTTTATGTATTATAGAGACGACAACACAACAGAAATAGAGGAGGAAATTTCAGACAATGCTCAGCCTATAATCAGGTAATACAATAGTTCAGTGCAGTAAAAAGAATTTAGAAGATTTTTGATTGTTTCTGTGTATTATAAAAATATTTCATTGAGTGAACACCAGATGCATTATTTTCACAAATGAAGGGGTTGTTATTTTGGTCATTTCAATGTGAATAGACTGGAATATAATTCTCTGTTATATTTTATGAAAAAGTATGTAATGAATGCAGGGTTCGCACAGGTCTTGAAAAGTGCTTGAAAACTATCACTATCTTGAAAAGTGCTGGAATTGAGGTTGTCCTTGAAAAAGTGCTTAAAGAGGGCTTGATCTTGGAAAAAAATCCTTGAAAATCTCTGATTCTTGTAAAAATAACAGTGATCATGAATTAAATAAGAAAATTAAACCATTTTTGTTAAAAATGCAAAGGAAAACTTTACTGAAAATTTTTATTTACCCATACTTATTACTTATGTTATAAATGTTAATGAGTGAAAATCCTGGTTAAAATTTCCTTATAATGAAAAAAATGTAGATGCTTTTCCAAGTTGCTTCAAAGGTATCCATCAGTTATCATAATATGAAAAAGGCAAAGCCTCAAATATAAAGCCATCATGGCCCTCTTGTTTTGAATTTTGAAAATAATCATTAATATTTATGCATAACTAAGATGACCCATATTTAAACTTGAGGTAGAAACATCTTAACATTTTTTCTGACAAGCCTCAGTGATATTTTGTGTGAAAATGTTACCTCTTGAGTTTTAACATGTTTTTTTTTTATATTTGGGTGCGGTGACCAAGTTTTTGAGCCATAATGACCGAATTGCAAATAACTAAGCTCTAACACCTATATAAATTTATATACAGTAAGTGAACCTCAAGTTGGACCCAAAGTTGACCCAGAGGTCACTTTTGTATTTGGCCACAAGAGGATAATTTCTATGACCTACAAAACTGGGTTGGAGGACATATTGATAAAGAAATCTTGGAGAAAGATGCAGGACTCCCGCTGCACAAGAGACGTGCTACCATTTGTGCTCTGATGATGAGCTAAAAAGACTGAAATGGGTTTTTTTTAATATGCAGGTCTGTATCAACTAAGTAACCATTGTTTTATTGACTAATCTTACTTTTTTTGTTTCAGTGCTAGAGAAACTGATAACAGACAGAAAAATGTGAAAACAAAGGTAAGTTTATTTCCTTCAATTTTGTGTATAAGCATCTTCATGTAGACATCACAAAAATAGCCCTCAATGCAGTCATCTTTTTAAATAGATTTTATTTCATAAAAATTAGACTTTAAGAAAAATATATATTGTCTCTGATCACGGTTCTGATCCTATAATTTTCTTCCAAACAACATATTTTCTTTTTAAGCCATTCGTTTTAGCTCACCTGTCACAAAGTGACATGGGGAGCTTTTGGTATCGCTTTTTGTCCGGCGTCCATCCGCAAACTTTTACTTTAAACAACATCTCCTCGAACAGCTAAGCCAATTTCATTTTAACTTCACAGGAATGTTCCTTTGGTAGTGAACTTTAAAAATTGTTCTCATGCAGAACTGGTTGCCATGACAACGGAATAAAAAAAATCTTCTTTAAAAAATCACTAAAGAGCTAGGGCTTAAATATTTGACATCTAGAGTTTTGGTAGACAAGCGTCATTTACTTAAATTCTGGTGAAAATTGAAATAAGCTGATAAAATGGGATTTATGTCGTTTTTATGAGGTTACGCCGATGAACGTGAATTGTGCGTCGCGGTACCGCTGGAAAATGTGATTTTTTTTTTCTTATATGGTAAAGAATTATTACACAGGTTTTAAATGCCTTTTATTGGCGAATATTATCAAGTTATTTGTGACCCATAGTCAATGTATTTTCTTTGTGACTTATTAAGAAATATATAATAATTTGATATTGACAAACTTTCAGCATTTTGATTGCATATTGTAACTTAGTACAATCTGACAAGTGTTTCCTGATATAAAATTATTATTCGTGAACATGCTGCCCACGTCTGATCTTCTTAGAAAAATAAGAACAATAAACTTAGTTTACAAATAAATTGAAAACAATGGTAAAAAATTAACATAGTCTGTTAAAGGGTATATATTGTGTCTGATCATAATTCAAGGGATTTTAAAATAATTCAGAGCTCCAGATAATTTTTTTCGCCAAGGGGTTTTTACCCCTCAAAATTTAGAGTGAGGGGTAAAATGCAAATTCAGAAAAACTTAAGGGGTAAAATCTGTCAAAAAAGCATTTTGCATTTTTTATAAACAAATTAAACTTATTGTTGTGTTTGTTTGTTTGTTTATTTTCTTTTTTTAGAAAAACCTTTACAAATTAAATACTGATTTAATGTGAAACAATACAAAACATGCCATGTAAAGTCAGACTTCCAGAGTATACTGGAACTCAAGTTTAGGATACACAGCAAAATTATCAGGGCTTCCATTTTCAAAATTTGGAAGTCAAAGACTTCAAAATCTCTGATATTGGAAGTCACATTATATAGGTAAAGAAGGAAAGTATTGATTTTTGGAAGTCACAGGCCACTTGAAGGAGTAAAAGACTCCCAAACTTCCACTAGTGGAAGCCCTCAAGTTATTTTATTTTCTAGGAGTCAATATTTTTCATTCTTTATTTTTGTTGGCATGTACCTTATCATGTACTCCAGTTTGAACAATTATAGTTGAAATTAGAATTAAAGAAACATAAACAAGATTTTTTTTATCTTTCCTTAAAAAAAATTATTGGTCTGAGAGAAAATTGTCCGTAACTGTAGACTGGGTACGAAAATATTGAGTACAAAACTGCAGGTGAATAACATGTTATTTTGTTAAAGTTAAAGAAATTTTATTAAAATATATTTTTGTTTATATTGAGTATGTCAATAGATGCCTAAACAAACTTAATACTGTGTTAACTCCTACGATGATTATCTGGCACAAATTTCATCAATAATTTCACAGGTTGATAAATCTACGGGAGTTACCTCCCTTCTGTATTTCCTGCTACTTTCGTTTTTAACATGCGTTGTTGACAACAGAATTTTTTGTTTTCAATGCAATTAAGGTAGCTCGCTACTTTCCGACCGAAATTTGACAACATCTCAGATCTTGATGATTTTTTGTATGCAAACATATAGATATGTGAGCTTTACTTCTGCAGTATTATTTTATAAATAAACAGCGTTACTATGACGTCAAAGCGCCCTCTATCGGTGGCGGCGAAACTGCGTCTTTTTTTCAGTAAACCAATCTGTTCTTATCAATTTTCATCCGATTTCCTTCGTTTTAATTTTATAGTGTTCAGTAAATGTATGTCTTTGTAATGATATCTTTCTTTAACATTTGCTTAATTGTCTGCGATTCTACGTCATTTTTCTCTACATTCTGACGTCCATATCTGATGCAAATACCGCGCGATATCGCAATAAAGATTGTGTAATAAAAAAAAATCAACACGGTGAACTTTGCTATAATTTTTCGAGCGTGTAGTGAGAAAGTGAAGGAAAATATTTATGCAATAAAAATATAGGGTCAACGCGTAAGATATTTTGCTATTACTGTTTTAAAATAAAGGGAATGTAACGTAATGGTTTTGGTGGCGTTAATAGACGTTGGAGTTCAAAAAATAATACCAAATAACAATTTTCTTACGTCAAACATTACGATTGTAAGTATAAACAACACAGGAACTTGATGAAATGTATATTTTTTAAATTGTTGATTATTTTCTCATTGAAAGCATGCGCTAGAACAGCAAATTTACAATGTTTAATCTTAAATACGTTTCTAATTTGCAGGACGCAGTCTCATACATCTTTTAATTTTTATTTTATATTTTGATGTTTGTCATGAAAGAGTGAAAAGTGTTATATTATTATGCCACCGCAGCATCTGCGATGCGGTGGCATATAGCGATTCACCTGTGTGTGCGTGTGTTTGTGTGTGTGTTTGTGTGTGTGTTATATAGATTATATAGTGAACTTAAAAAATCTTCTTGTGAAAAACCACTAGTCCAATTTCAACCAAACTTGGCAGGATTGTTCCTTTGGTGAAGGGCTTCCAAAGTTGTTCAAAGAATTTCATTCCATGCAGAAATCTGGTTGCCATGGCAACCAAAAGGAATTATAAGAATTAATTAAAAAAATCTTCTTGTAAAGACCCAAAAGGCCTAGAGCTTAGATATTTTGCATAAGGCATTGTCTGGTAGACCTCTAACAAGATTGTTCAAATTAAAGCCCTGGGGTCAAAATTGGCCCCGCCCGAGGGTCATTGATTTTCACAATGTACATATAGTAAAAACTTAAAATACCTTCTTGTAAAAACCCAAAAGGCCTAGAGCTTAGATATTTTGCATAAGGCATCTTCTGGTAGACCCTTACCAAGATTGTTCAAATTATAGCCCTTGGGTCAAAATCGGCCCCGCCCCGGGTCATTGATTTTCACTATATGTACATATTAAACTTAAAACACCTTCTTGTAAAGACCCAAAAGGCCTAGAGCTTATATATTTTGCATAAGGGATTGCCTGGTATACCTCTACCCAGATTGTTCAAATTATAGCCCTGGGTCAAAATCAGCCCCGCCCCGGGGGTCATTGGTTTTCCTTTTATGTATATAGTAAAAACTTTTAGTAAAAAACTTCAAAAACAATTCTTCTAGCAATTGACAAATGCTAGAGGTTAGATATTTGCATGAAACATTGTGTAGTAAACCTCTAGCAAGATTGTTCAATTATAGCCCTGGGGTCAAAATTGGCCCCGCCCCCGAGGGTCATTGATTTCAATATATACATATAGTAAAAAATAAAATAAATCTTATTGTCTTAAGGTACAAGGCTAAGAGCTTTAATATTTGTTAAATTATATCATCTGAAGGTACTCTACAAAAGTTATTCAAAGTTTGCCTCTTGTGTCAAAATTAGCCCCGCCCCCTGGTGGCCATAGGTTTTCCGTATATGTATATAGTACAAACTTAAAAAATCATCTTCTCTAAATTTACAAAGGCTAGAGTTAAGATATTTTGCATGAAACATTGTGTAGTGAACCTCTGGCAAGATTGTTCCAATTATAGCCCTGGGGTCAATATTGGTTCCGCCCCGGGGGTCATTGATTTTCATTATGTACATAATAGTGAAAAAATAAAAAATATTTTTGTCTGAAGGTACAAGGCATAGAGCTTTGATGTATGATATATAATATTATTTATAGGTCCTCTACCAAAGTTGTTCAAAATTTTCCCCTGGTGTCAAATTTGGCCCTGTCTGGGGGGCAGTGATTCTCATTATGTACACATAGTAAAAACAGAAAATAAAACAAATGTTTTCTGAATGGGAGAAAGCTATAGCTTAGATATTTGACTTGAAATGTTGTTTGGTGGACCTGTATCAAAATTGTTTTAAATTAAACCCTTGGGTCAAAATTATGCCTTGCCCAAGGGGACAGTGACCTACTTTCTTGTCCTTTAATGTACAGCAATGACATTTTGACCATGTGCACAGTTTTAGTTGTAAAATTGAACTTTGATATCAGGTGACCTAGATTTTGATGATGTGACCTACTTTCTTGTCCTTTGGTGTACAGCTATGAAATTTGAACCATGCGGTGGCATAGCATTTTTCTCAAATGCAATCTTGTTATATGAATTAACTAGTTTCAGCGCAAAAAAATAAGATTCACATATTGCTGTATGAATGAAGTAAGAATATTAGGTCGCTTAGCTTATACCCGTTAGAATATTTATTTTACGTTACATTCAGCTTTTAAACACTTTCATAAAATCACATAAAGGCAGACGAAACTCGGTCAAAACACATCGTAAAAATGCAATTAAAATAGATATGCATACAAATGTGAAATAAGTGATAAATTAAATTCAGAAATAATATTCAAATATACAAGAAACAAAAACATTTATTTTTGCTTACCATTTTTAAGTATGTGCAATACATATATTATATAATTATAATCTAATTTAAATGTCATAATTAGTAAATGACAAACTATAAAACTTTTTGGAACTCGGATTTACGTATACCTACTTACCGCTTTTTCATTACAGTATAACAAAGCGGCCCCCAAAATATTATTTATTTCTAAAGGGCTCCACTACATTTTACCTCTGTAGAGCAACCGCTCTAGGCAACAAAGGTCATTTCTCTGTAGATGTTATACTGTATATTTTAATTAAATACAAAATATAATTATTAACTAACTTGTGCAACTTCTGTTACCACTGAATACGAATAATGTATTATGTTGACGTTATCGTGTTCATTTTTAATACAATACAGTTTGCTTTAAAACAAAAATAGAAAAAAAAAACACACACAAAAAAACACACAAAAAAACGAAAGCACACACCAAAAACACGTGTTTATTATGTAAACAATAAAGTGGACTTCTGCCTTATTAAGGGAGATCATAATCAGGTTTTTAACTTTGAATATTCTGTAATCGGAAAGTGGTCTTACGCTGAATTCGGAGGGCATGAATTCGAGACACGATTGCGTATTGTACTAATAGATTATCCTTTAGAATTGTTTACTGTGTATGAAATGTTTCAAGGTCCACCTCGGACTCCTGTCATTTATTTCCGTAGAGAAGTTGATACTGTGAGAAACACTGGTTTTGTTAAATTCCCTCGGCTATAATTGAAATACTGTTGAAACCCAATATTAAAAAAATAAGAAGATATAAAACATAAAATGCATAGTTCATTATTTTCATAGGCTCTACATAGCTCTGTATTATGTGCAGACAAAAACGAGCTTCTCCGAAAACCATATTCACACAAATTGAGGATCCTACATGATCGTCTTCAATACAAGGGAATCTGTATTAATTTTAATATGCAAAATTATCCGCTTATGAACATACAAAATAAATCAACGGATCTTTTGCCTCGAATCGAGAAATGATCGCGGCTTCAGGTCGCCTCAAAGATGCGCTAGTAAACGCATACCGCGAGTCAGGAGTTTTAAATAAATAAGAATATCTGTAATTATGTGAAATGCGTGAGAAATTCAAGCCATAGCATGATAAATCTGAGTCTCACGCTTAGTGCAGGGATATTATTTACTAGTATTTAGCTGCGAGAGAAAATAGAATAACTGATGGCTGTTAATAAATGAGCCGTGTCACGACAAAACCAACATAATGGGTTTGCGACCAGCATGGATCCAGACCAGCCTGCGCATCCGCGCAGTCTGATCAGGATCCATACTGTTCGCTTTTAAACATTTTAATAAGTAGAGAAACTGATAGCGAACAGAATGGATCCTGATCAGACTGCGCGGATGCGCAGGCTGGTCTGGATCCATGCTGGTCGCAAACGCACTGTGTTGGTTTTGTCGTGACGCGGCTCAAATAAATTTTTATACGAGTAGAAAAGTTTTAAAATAAATGTCTGCTAGATTTATATAATTAAGACTACCAGTGAAACATGACTTACCTACAAATCTTTGTTACTTCGAGTTAATCATACATTTTTAAAACGTAAATTTGATTCATTTCCTACTAACTGATATATACAATTCGAAATTGTTACATACGTATGATAACATGGAAGTTTATATAGTACCGAGATACTATGGAGGCTATTCGTTGCCAAAATTCCAGCCTTGTTGATCTGAGTTGAACAGTTTGTTAATGGAAAAAATACAATTGTATTTCTTTGTATGTAAACTCCAATGTTGACATGATGACACCGCGACTGCACCAGCCTTTTCATTCTTTTTTTTCTGACATTCTTTGCAAAATTTATGTTTGTATTATTTCCACTTAGGTGGCCTTTTAATTATATCTTTCAATATTCTGAATTGTCTTTCAGTCCTCGAGGTATTTATAACATTCGTTTCAGTTTTTTAGAGATTGATACACACTTTTGCAGACAGTCATACCCTGATTTGTTGTACATGTATATAATTGAAGTTGTTCATCGAAATGCGGGCACCTGACAGGACTTTTAAAAGAACATTTTACGGAATATGTCTAAATACAATTGTTGTTGATGGTTTTTACACATTTTAATTCCAGTCAGTATACTATTCATCGGAAAAGTCGTGACAATTTCCTTGAGAAAATATTTGACGTCACCAAAATCATTACGTTTTACTCATCCTTTATCTTATATTAAAATAGTAATAGCAAAATATCTTACGCGTTGACCCTATATTTTTATTGCATAAATATTTTCTTTCATGACTTCACTACATGTTAAAAAAATTATAGCAAAATTCACCGTGTGGATTTTTTGTTATTTTACAATCTTTATTGCGATATCGCGCGATATTTGTATTATAAATGGACGTCAGAATGTAGAGAAAAATGACGTAGAATCGCAGAGTATTAAGCAAATGTTAAAGAAAGACATTATTTCAAAGACATACATTTACTGAACATTATAAAATTAAAACGAAGGAAATCGGATGAAAATTAATAAGAACAGACCGGTTTATTGATAAAAAAGACGCAATTTCGCCGCCATCGATAGAGGGCGCTTTGACGTCATAGTAACGCTGTTTATTTGTAAAATAATGCTGCAGAAGTAAAGCCTACATATCTATATTTATATACACCAAAAATCATCAAGATCTGAAATATTGTCAAATTTCGGTCGGAAAGTAGCGACCCTAAATGGAAATATACTGTATTTTATGCTCAAAACATTTTCTTTCTACATATCAAATGTTTACACTTCTATTCTTTTACGCATAAATTTTGACATACGAGCGTATTTTCATTTTGTTGTGCATAACTGTGACGCACGAATTTTGAAAGTGATGCGTATTTTAGATTTTCTATGCGTATTTTACGCTTATACGCACGCTATCTGGAGCTCTGATAACTTGGCGCAAATAGTCACAATAATAAGACGATATGTCAAGTACAACACCTGCACCCCTACCTCCAAGGTCAAACTTAGAGGTCAAAAGTTAACAGAGTCTGTTATATTGTATATTTTGTGTACTGTCCATTACTTCTTCATAGATCAAGGGATTTTGAAAATACTTGGCACAAATAGTCACAATGATAAGATGATATGTCATGTGTAACACCAGTGTCCCTACCTCCTAGGTCAAGGTCACATGTAGAGGTCAAAGATTAACATAGTCTGTTGGAGGGTATATTTTGTGTCCCATCTATAACTTCTTCATAGTTCAAGGGATTTCGATCCATACCTCAATCTTTTAAAATAGCACAATTTTATGCTTCATATGAAACTTCCCCTAGGCAGGGACGTTGGTAACTCTGTTACAAATTCTTGTTAATCCTACCCCAGGGGCCTATGTACAGGTGAGCAATTTCAGGGCCATCATGGCCCTCTTGTTTAAATATAATACAATTTTATACTATTTTGATTTGAATTTAAAGACAAGTAGTCAGATATTAATTATGTAGATATTTAGTCAATTTGAGTAATTTTTGTAGAGGACCTCTATCTGATGACCTACTGACAGGATTATAGTGTTTATATATATTGATTATAAATGTATGCCACTGCAACTGATTTAAATGTGTATAATTGAATAAGCTTTTATCAAAACTGTATGTTATTTATTTCAGAAACCTGACCGCTTCTGTATTCAGGGCACTCGTTTGGCCATTTTTGGGGCCGAATATCGGCCCCATTCCCCTCTCAAAATCATATGGTTTTTTCCCCTATTTCAGTAAAAAATTCCCCTAAAAAAAAAATTGTAGTGTTAATGTTTGATATTTAAGAAAAAGGTGATGTTTTGATTTCATTCAAATAAAATATATTTCTGTTTAACTTTCAATGGATTGAATTTGTCAACAACGCTGTATGTTAAAACCGAAAGTAGCAGGAAGTGAAAAATGTACTGTACAGAAGGGAGGTAACTCCCGTAAAATTATTGACAAAATTAATTTGGCAGATTATCATCGTAAGAGTTTACCTTATATTCAATTTGTTTAGAGAATAGATATACATTGTCTTACTTCTGCTAGAAAATAAACAAAACTGTTTTAATTTCTGTCAGTAATTGTTGGAAAAAACGTATTTCTCTTGCAGTTTTGTACTCAAATATTTTCGTACCAAATATTTTCATACCCAGTTTTACAGTTACATAAAATTTCCTCTGAAACCAATACCTTTCTTAGAAAAGGCATAAAGCTTTCTTGTTTGTTTTAATTCTTATTTCCATTCTCATTGTTATAATTGTTACATTCTAAAGAACAGGCAAAAATATGTAGAAAATAGTTTAAGAACTGACCAGTGCACATTGCAAAATAGTGTGATACATTTTTACATTAAAAATTAAGAAATCATTAATGACTATAATAGGAAATAACTTTGCTGTGTTTCCATAACTTGGGTACATACCCTTGCCAAGGAAAGTCTGCCTTTCCAGAGCTTGTTGCACTGAATCAATATTTTTTGTACAAGTTTAAAAAAACAACAAAACAACAAAAGCAACTGTCAGTTTTAATTTTTTATTATAAAAAATGCATTATGCTTGTTATAGATTTTAATTTAACCCTTATGTTTATCAGAATTTGCATTTTACCCCTCACTCTAGAATTTGAGGGGTATAAAACCCTTGGCCAAAAACATATATCTGGAGCTCTGATTGATGTCTGAGTCAGTCAAGTGCAATAAGAAAACAATAAAGAAAACAGTGTCAGAGATAGCCTACTTCAAGAATAACTTCATGTTATATGTTTTATTTGTTAGGTCTATGGTAATAAATTAACTAGCTATTGTAAGTAATGGTAGGAAATAGTGCCAAGAGTTAGTGTAAAACCTAAATTTAAAGAACTAATATATGACTTAAAATTCCCCTTTTTGTCATAAAATGACGCAAAATTCCCCTTCCTGAGGGTATGGGTACCTGTCCCCAAAAGTTGTCTAGTGCCCTGGTATTTATTGTAAGGAAATAGTAAAAAATGGCAAGCTAAAAAGACATATCACAAGAAAACATGCGAAAGTCCCAGAAGTTATGAACATATTACAGAAGGAAAATAGAATTCAGAATCAGTTTTTTGATGAAAAGAAAAAGGAAGGAATATCAGAGTATAATCTCAAGTTAATGTCAGAAAACAAGAACCCAGCAATGCGAGAAAGAAAACCGGTCTCTGAAGATAAACTCAGAACATGTGCTGAGTGTAAAGGGTATTACTCAAACAAATACTTTTACAAACACAAGTGCAAAAGTGATAAACCTTATGCAATCAAACCAGCCTTGCTTCAGAAAGTAAAAAAAAGCAAAATGGACAATGACAGTGAATTCCAGAATATCTTGAACAGATTTGTTGATGGAGAGGTGGGCAATCTAATTCGAAACAATAATATACTACAGATTATAGGCTACAAGCATTTTAATATGCGAAGACATGAAGAAGGGAAGGGTGATGAAGTTAGGAAAGTCGTCATGTCTGATATGAGAGAACTTGCAAGACTGTACTTAACATTTTCAGAGATTATTGGTGAGCAAAAAGCAATTGAAGAAATGTTTACCAGAGAACATTTACAAGACCTTGCTGATGCCATTGAAAAAATGGTTACAAGAAAAGACAAGACTGAAAAGTATGGATTAAAATTGCTATTAGATGCAGTCATTTTAAGATCAATAAAAACTTTGATGGGCTATTTTTCAGAAACAATGCAGGATGAAAAGAAGAAAATACTCAAAGTGTATCTAGAAGCATACAGATACAAATCCAGTGAACTTTATCCAAAGGCGCGACAAACATGTGTCAAACAGTCTATGAAAAAGTCAAGAAGACCAGAAAACTTGCCATGTGAGAAAAATCTCCAAAAGCTTCAAGACTATATTCACATCAACATTGAAAAAACTGTGCAAAACTTTCATATAAAAGACTATAAACTTTTAAGAACATTAGTAGTGTCAAGGCTAACATTGTTTAATGCTAGACGCGGAGAGGAGGCCCCTCGTATGTTGTTAAATGAATGGGAGGCTGCTGAAAACAATGTGTGGCTTCCCGATGAGCAGATACAGAAGATCACTGATGATGCAGAAAAATTTCTTGTAGGACAATATAAACTTTGCTACATTTTAGGCAAGGGTAAGAAGTTTGTGCCAGTGTTGATCCCAAATGATATTGTTCTTGGTATTAGATTGCTGGTGAAAGAAAGGGCAAACTACAACATTTGTGAGAACAACAATTTTGTGTTTGCAACTGCAAAAAGAACTTCTCATTGTTCTGGGTGGCATGCACTCAGTGAAGTTTGCTCTGCAGCTGGGGTGGAAATACCAATAACTGCAACAGGGATGAGACACAGACTGTCTACGATATATGCTTCTCTCAATATGCCAGCAGACCAGAAGAAAATCTTCCTGGAGCATATGGGCCATGAGGAACATATTAACAGGGACAACTACCAATGCCCCCGTGGTGTCCAAGCAGTGAAGGTGATGGGCAGAATTTTGAAGACTGTAGAGCAAGGTACATTAACATTTCACCATAACTTTACAAGGGTTACTTGGAAAGTTTGTAGACTCGTCAAATAGAATCAAAACTTGAAGCAGAATACATGCTTATAGATTTAAATTAAAACCCAACATTCTAAAATCAGATAAGTCATATGAACATAGCAAAAAATATTTATGGAACAAATATCAGTTCTAACTGTTAATCTATTGTTGTCCATTTTTCAATTTTTGATTAAAATTAGGGTTGCATACTTTTTGGTATGATTGTGATACTGATGAAACATTGCGGTTTTTGTAACGAGTCTCATCGGACTACTTTTTCTGGTCTTTATATTTATTTTTATTAAAATATATGTCATAGCCAAGTCAATTCTTTTGCTGCAAAAAACATTTAAATCTATGTCAATATGAAAAGTATTCCAATATGACAGTCTACAAACTTTCCTGACAGCCTTCCTAACTACAGTCCGACCCGGTTATTCAACAACCCTTTATTGGAATACCCGGCATTATCCGAAGTAGATCGGCGGTCCCGTTTTTATCTCTATATAAATACGAGCGTATTATTCGAAATGCATTATCTGAATACCTCCTATTTTTCGAAGTAAAATTTCGGTCCCGATTATACAATTATGACAGAATTTCACACCTATTATTCTAAGCTAGCCTAATTATTATTCCAAGTCAGACTAATTTGCGCAGATCCACTCGCTGACTGGTCGACTTGTGAAAAACATCAATAGTCATGCATGTATTTAGACAATCGTGATAATAGCTCTTTTTGTGTTCTTTAATCAACTTTAATTACCGAAAATGAAAAGCAATGCTCCGTGACCGATTTTGTAACTGTTGTTGCTTGAAGATGACAGCAATATTTTTCATACATACCGTATATGTTAATTTGTCAAAACATCCAAAACACTACATAAGAGCCTTTTTCCTAATGGAAAATACCAGAGTTTAGCTGTAAATACCGTAGCGACAACACGGCCATTATCAAGGTTTGCGCGAAACGAAACTATACATAATGTAGAATAAAATGCAAGTATTTATGTCTTCAATGTCAATACAATAATTTTTACGCATGTTTTCTTTAATATTTATTTTTCTCAATTGATTACAGGATGTAAATGTGTTGTAAACTGTAGTTTTGCTACGATTTGTCAAAGTGGAGTAGTTTTCGTCTATCACAATATATGGATTTTGATTATTCGAACCCATCGATTATTCGAAGTAGATATTCAGTCCTAGGCACTTCGAATAAAAGGGGTTGGACTGTATTTCATTATAAATTGAAATGGGCCTTTTGGTGTTGCTTCTTTGTTATTCAGAAAATAATTAGAAAACAAACCAAACTTGAGTGTTCAGCGTCTGTGTATATACCGTGTTTATAGAATGTAAAACAACAAGACACACTGTTTTTCACTTATGCAAATCCAGAACAGTTTCTACTTGGCATAGCACTTATTATTTTCACATTTGCTATATTGTCTCTATGTTTTATTTTATGTGTTAGAGGTGAGCTTTTGTGGTGGCCATTGTCTGTCCATCCATCAGTGGGTCAACAAGTTCTTTGAACTTCTTCTTCTAAACCATCTGGCCAATATTTTTTTAAATTTTGCAAGGCTGTTCCTTCCTTAGTGAAATCTTCAAAAGTATTTGCCTAAAAGCTCAAGGCTTTTGTATTTGTATTAAAGGTATGGGTTAGCCCCACTGTGACTGTTTGAGCTTTTTTCGGGTGAGCGATTAGGAGCCCTGAATTACCTCGTACTTTTCTCAAAGTATTATTTTGAATTGATTTATTTATGAAGGCTCGTCTTCTACCCTCCTTGTGGATGATCTGTCTTCCAACCCCCTTATGGATGATCTGTCTTCCACCCTCCTTGTTGATGATTCATCTTCCACTGCCCTTGTAGATGATCCTGTTGACATGGAGCAAGCAGATGCCCAAGATGGAGACAAAGACCAAAGTAAGGCATTGAAGCATATTTTATATATATTTGTGTGTGTTGGGTTTATTTACCCTCGCCACCGGTATAAAACAATATGGGCGAGCATATGCTTCATTTATTACAGGGAAAAAACTTAATTTAGTTAATATCTGCGTATATGACTAGTGAGTACAATATTTCCTGTCCCAAATATGCAAATAATTGCAGTAGATGGAGCCGGAAAAAGGTGGGATTATATCCCACACTTAGATTAAAAAGCTGTATTTAAAATTTAAACTTAAATTAAAAAGTGGGGAAGACGTTTATACATGTACGCCTTTTATATTTGGAACAAAAAAAACCCTTATAACTATGTTTATTGACTGCTTAATTTATTGCAAATCATATTTAAAGTGTTTAAACTAGTTTTGAAGGGGGGAAGACGCTTATACGCGTACGCCTTCCTATAACAGGCCAACGCAGTAAATCACTGTAAATCTTTGTTTTTAAAACTTTATTTCAGACACGAAAAGGTTTAATAATATAAACCTTAGCAATACGCCTGAGAACATAGCCTGTACCTTTCAATTCGGCCATCATATAATATAACTTCTTCTCCTTAGGGAGAACAATGCAGAAACGAATTTTGACAGATAGCGCCGAACCACGTTTAATAGGTGAATTTTGATTGGCCGAAAAATTATGCAATTTGTATAGCTGATTTAGAAGAAATGAAAAGATATGATTGGTCGTTACTAAACAGATTTCATTGGCACATTTACTATCCGATTTTGCTGTTTAGCTTGAAGAATTTTGTGATCTAAACCAAGTTGTCTGTGTATTGACATTTCTGCACTGTCTCCCGTAAAGTAGGGGTAAATAAGTATAACAGTCTATATATTTATGTCAGAGGGGAAGAAAATTAGGAATTTACATCATTATGACCAGTCATGACTTCTTGTATTAATATCATTACTGGGATCAAGGTCACAGTTATATATAATTTTGTAGATCAATCATGAAACCAAAAAGCAGTGAAGAATTAGTAATGATTGACCTATAAATTAATAAACAAATATATGAAATAAGTTAAATTTAACTATAAGTACTACTTAAATTTAAAAATACTGAATAATTTAGAAACAAGAACAATATAAATGGAGGAAGGTACGGGCTGGTGTAGAACTGGTTAGAACGTGACGTCTTAAAGGTAGGGTGGGTGGGGAACCGCTTGGCTGATATATTTAAGTATTAATGAAGCCTTATGTACACCAGTGTATATTACATATGCACTGGTCTCCGTAGTGATTGGTTAATACTTAAAATATTCACAGACTGGTCTCCCTAATGATTGGTTAATACTTAAAATATTCACACACTGGTCTCCATAATGATTGGTTAATACTTGATAATGATTGGTTAATACTTGCATAATGATAGTTTTATAAATAAATATGGATTAATTATTGATGAATGTCATTTATTAACAATAGAGTGGTTTTTCACTGTGCCCCTCTGTTTTTTAATCATTTAAAGACCTGTAGGTGCTAGCAAAACAGTTAAATTTGGGCACATGGTACAAAAATGTACTTAATCTTGTGTCCGTCCACCTGCCCAAACTTCATATGTAGAATGCCCATGACCAGTAAAGGATTTTTTTGGGGTATTCAGTACAATTGTGATGGCTCTAGATAGTATCTGTATCTACGAAAATTGTAAAGTACTAAATATCATTTGATGTAATACTTTTAACTGTATGCTGTCACTTCAGCCCTTTATATGTAATAGAAATAGAAACAATAGGTTGCAAAAGAGCCAATACTTCTTATACAAACTTTACATATTTAAAGCATGTGGTATTCTCGCACTTGTTGTTCTATAATTTATTGGTAAACTCATCCTAAAAGCTTGTGCAAAGAGCTCACAAAAGGCTCACTATAACTATTTATTAATTCTTATTCAGTTTCACACTTTTTATAAATGATTCTCAGAATATTTGCAGGTCTTCTGGAGATTCCCTAGTTTTCCTAGTTTTTACTTGCATTTTGACATGTTTTGTTTTGCTTAAGATGTACCTTCTGTGCCTATTTTTATGCCACCGCACTATTTGCGATGCGTTGGCATATAGCGATTCACCTGTGTGTTTGTTTGTGTGTGTGTTCTATAGATTATATAGTGAACTTTAAAAATCTTCTTGTGAAAAACCACTTGTCCAATTTCGACCAAACTTGGCAGGATTGATCCTTGGGTGAAGGGCTTCCAAAGTTGTTCAAAGAATTTCATTCCATGCAGAAATTTGGTTGCCATGGCAACCGTAAGGAATCATAAGAATAAATTTAAAAAATCTTCTTGTAAAGACCAGAAAGGCCTAGAGCTTAGATATTTTGCATAAGGTATTGTCTGGTAAACCTCTACCAAGATTGTTCAAATTTTAGCCCTTTGGTCAAAATTTGCCCCACCCTGTGGGTCATTGATTTTCACTATATGTACATATAGTAAAAATTTAAATTACCTTCTTGTAAAGATCCAAAAGGCCTAGAGCTTAGATATTATGCATAAGGCATTGTCTGGTAGATACTTACCAAGATTGTTCAAATCAAGCCCTGGGGCCCCGCCCCGGAGGTCATTGATTTTCACTATATGCACATATAGTAAAAACTTAAAATACCTTCTTGTAAAGACGCAAAAGGCCTAGAGCTTAGATATTTCGCATAAGGTATTGTCTGGTAGACCTCTACCCAGATTGTTCAAATTATAGCCCTGGGGTAAAAATTGGCCCGCCCCAGGGGTCATTGGTTTTTCTTTTATGTATATAGTAAAAACTTCAAGTATAAACTTTAAAAAAACTTCTTCTAGCAATTGACAAATGCTAGAGGTTACATATTTTGCATGAAACATTGTGTAGTGAACCTCTAGCAAGATTGTTCAAGTTATAGCCCTGGGGTCAAAATCGCCACGCCCCAGGAGTCATTGATTTTCAATATCTACATATAGTAAAAAATAAAAAAATCTTATTTTCTGAAGGTACAAGGCTTAGAGCTTTAATATTTGTTAAATGATATCATCTATAGGTACTATACCAAAGTTGTTCAAATTTTGCCTCTAGTGTCAAAATTAGCTCCACCCCAGGGTTCATAGGTTTTCCTAATATGTTTATAGTAAAAACTTTAAAAATTATCTTCTCTATATTTACTAAGGCTAGAGTTAAGATATTTTGCATGAAACATTGTGTAGTGAACCTCTAGCACGACTGTACAAATTTTAGCCCTGGGGTCAAAAATTGGCCCCACCCCCAGGAGTCATTGATTTTCATTATGTACATATAGTAAAAAATTAAAAACTCTTCAGTTCTGTAATAATTTGTTTTCGTTTAAAAATTAAGGGGGGACAACTTCTGCTGCCTTAAATAAATATTGTCGTTTTAATTATTTCATCGGTTGAACGCCTCAGTGTAAACTTAATGCAGACGATTTAACATTGGCAGTTTATATTGGCACCCTTTGATTTTGAAAATCGCCCCCTTTTTTGATATAGAGGGGGGAAAATCACCCCTATTTTTCAATTCCTAGAATAGACACTGAAGGCATTGCTATATAATATCATCTATAGGTCCTGTACCAAAGTTGTTCAAATTTTTCCCCTGGTGTCAAAATTGGCCCTGCCCGGGGGCAGTGATTCTCATTATGTACACATAGTAAAAACAGAAAATAAAACAAATGTTTTCTGAATAGGAGAAAGCTACAGCTTAGATGTTTGACTTGAAATGTTGTTTGGTGGACCTGTATCAAGATTGTTTTGAATTAAACCTTTGGGTCGCCAATAATGTAAACAATAATGTGATATAAAAAAGAATATCAGCATCAGAATAAAATTTCTGGCATGTTTAAATAACTCATAAGTATCTGTGGATATTATTCCCATGCAATTCATTTTAGGCAACTGTTTGTTAAAATTCCTACGAAAAGATATATAGTCAAATGTGTATTAAGCGACCGCGCAAGGGAAACACCCAAAACGGTCGCTGAATGAAATGGTCTCCTAAGACAGCATAATATAAAAGTCAAAATTTATAAATGACATCTTTCTTTAATATGTGATAGGAATGTTTTTCAACTTCATTTTTATATAAATTATGAATAATTAATACGCTCCGATAATCTAAATGAATGCAAGTGTAAAAGATAACTTTCTGATATTTATTGACAAAACAGCTTTGATTTGTAACGTAGATGTTTGACATTTTTTCCCGAATTTTTTAACTTCTCCGTTGTTTTTCCTTGTCTCCAACACGAAAACCCTATTAGTAAAGATGTTTTCTGTTGTGCATCTTTTCATTTGAAATAAACAAACTACATCTAATTGTTACGATTAATTTAATTGTTGACCAAGTTCAAGGTCAATTCAATGCAGTCTAAATGTCAACAAGCGAAGCATATACACCATCTCAGTAGGGGCGGAGCGTAGCATTGTTTATCCGATATTATTGGATTATACACGCCACACTTAACTTCATTTGCATACGCTAAAACGGTTTGGGAAATAGAGTTTTTGGCCGGGTTGCACTGGTGCAAACCCGGGTTATAGTATGGTGGGCGGCAGGGAAAAACTTTTGTAACGGTTTTCTCAGCAACTACTTACCACAGCTCCTTGATATTTGGCATATGGCATTGACACCTGGTCCCATACAGAGGGATTCGATTTCAGGTCTGTCACTCATCCACTTCCTGTTTATCGACTTAGTTAAATTTTCAACATTAATGGTCAATGGTAGGAAATTTTCGTAACAGTTTTCTCATCAACTACTTATCACAGCTCCTTTATATTTGGCATATAGCATTTACACCTGGTCCCATACAGAGGGATTTGATTTCAGGTCTGTCGCTCATCCACTTCCTGTTTGCCAACTTAGTTAAATTTTCACCATTAATTGTCAATGGTAGGAAATTTTCGTAACAGTTTCCTCAGGAACTACTTATCAAAGCCTCTTGATATTTGGCATACAGCATCAACACATGGTCCCATACTGTCGGAATTGATTTCATTCACATGTCTTTTTGTTGTGTTTTAATTGTTGACACTTGTGACATTACTAGGTGGCGCTCTCTAAAAACACAATTACTTGACAGGTAAAAGTGGTCGTTTAATGAAATAATTGATCTCAATTAGGTGACTAATTAGTGGTCGCTGGTCGCGTTGAGCGAAAGTAGCTTATTACATTAAAGATAATGAGAGGAAATGATCGGGTGGTATTTACAGTGGTCGTTTAAGACAAAATTCGCTTAATACATGTGGTCGCATGGGCAAGTTAGACTGTATTTGTTTTCCTTGTTTCAGAAAATAGTTCCTTGTATTTCCTGGTATTTTTTCCAATGTTTCTATTGTAAAATTCATGTTCTTATTTTTTCCTAGTTTTCAAAAAAACTCAGCCAGAAGACCAGCATTAGTTGTGTAACTGTAAATTAAATCCAAGAATGGTTCTATTTCAGGCAAGTCAGAATGCAGAGGAATGTCAGAGAGCAATGGCAGAAAACGCAAGCATAGAGGTACCCTTTTTTTTTTAGAGAATCCAAGCTTTTCATTTATTGTAGGTTGCAAGCTCATGCTAAAAGTTCATTTCATATTTTCTGAAAATAAATATTGGATATATGTCTTAACTTGAATGTTTTATATATTAAACTAAAAACTTTTTTATGTCAAAAATGTTTACCAAGAATATATCATTTGTCACAGTTAACATCCAGGGCACTTGTTGTCTAAGCTTTGATTTATTTTGCCTGTTAGATTTAAAGTAATGCAATGAAACTGTTAACAAAAAACAAAATGATTTGTCACACAAATTGTCCTAGTAAAAGGCTCCATTGTCTATACACTATCACACTAAGAGGTCTATTGGTGCCTTACATAATATCCAGCCACTGTGACAGTCTTTGTTCTAATAATGCTAAAATTATTGAGGGCTCTTTAAAAATTAATTTACTCTATACAAAGATAAATGTTTAAATGGTATTAAAGTATATTTATTTATTATGCCCCCACTTCGAAGAAGAGGGGGTATATTGCTTTGCACTTGTCGGTCCGTAGACCAAATGGATTCCGAGTGATAACTAAAGAACCCTTATGCCTAGGAACTTCAAACTTGGTATGGTGATTGGTCATGACCAATAGCTGACCCATATTGATTTTGGGGGTGAAGGGGTCAAAGGTCAAGGTCACATTGACCTTGTAAGCAAAAAGGGTTTCTGATCAATAACTAAAGAACGCTTAGGCCTAGGAACTTCAAACTTGGTATGGTGATTGGTCATGACTAGCAGATGACCCCTATTGATTTTGGCGTCAAGGGGTCAAAGGTCAAGGTCACATTGACCTTGTAAGCAAAAACGGTTTCTGATCAATAACTAAAGAACCCTTAGGCCTAGGAACTTCAAACTTGGTATGGTGATTGATCATCATCAGTAGATGACCCCTATTGATTTTGGGGTCAAGTGGTCAAAGGTCAAGGTCACATTGACCTCCTAGGTAAAAACGGTTTCCGATCAATAACTAAAGAACCCTTAGGCCTAGGGACTTCAAACTTGATATGGTGATTGGTCATGATCAGTAGATGACCCTTATTGATTTTGGGGTCAAGGGATAAAAGGTCAAGGTCACATTGACCTCTTAGGTATAAACGGTTTCCGATCAATAACTAAAGAACCCTTAGGCCTAGGATCTTGAAACTTGGTATGGTGATTGGTCATGACCAGCAGATGACCCCTATTGATTTTGGGGTCAAAGGTCAAGGTCACATTGACCTCGTAAGTAAAATTGGTTTCTGATCAATAACTAAAGAACGCTTAGGCCTAGGAACTTCAAACTTGGCATGGTGATTGGTCATGATCGGCAGATGACCCCTATTGATTTTGGGGTCAAGGGGTCAAAGGTCAAGGTCACATTGACCTTGTAGGTAAAAACGGTTTCCGATCAATAACTGAAGAACGCTTAGGCCTAGAAACTTCAAACTTGGTATGATGATTGGTCATGACCAACAGATGACTCCTATTGATTTTCGGGTCAAGGGGTCAAAGGTCAAGGTCACATTGACCTTGTAGTAAAAAAAAAACGGTTTCCAATCAATAACTAAAGAACGCTTAGGCCTAGAAACTTCAAACTTGGTATGATGATTGGTCATGGCCAGCAGATGACCCGTATTGATTTTGGGGTCAAGGGGTCCAAGGTCAAGGTCGTAAAACGGTTTCCAATCAATAACTAAAGGACGCTTAGGCTTAGGAACTTCAAATTTAGTATGATGATTGGTCATGACCAGTATTGGTTTTGGGGTCAAGGGGTCAATGTTATATTGACCTTGTACTTAAAGATGGTTTCTGACCAATAACTCAACAACTCAAGTTGCCTTGGTTGATATTTTTATATTAAACTAAAAATGTTTTTGGTATACACATTTGAAGGTCTTATGTAATATAACAACTTGGCTGTCATTAATGAGGCCTACATGATTCATAAAATTTAAGCATATATTATTTGGTAAGATTTGTAATAACTTAAATTGCTACACACAACCTATGGGGTCACAATAATTATAACCTTGTGACTAGTCATGACCAGTAGATACTAGATAACCCTTATAAATTGTTTGTTCACTGGGTCAGAAGTCATGCATAATAACCTGATCACATGACTAATTGGCTGCCAATAGGGGGGGGGCATACATGTTTTACAAACATATCTTATTTATACTTCAGGTGACGGAGGTGACCAGGCATCAAAAAAGAGGCGAATATCAGGTATTCTATCCTTCGCAAGTTGATCTTTATTAGTAGGGGTTAGCTTGGCCTTTGTCAGTCTGTCCGTGGATTTATATCTATCAACCCTAGAATTAGTTATGTCATGCTGTATTTGACCAAGAGTCTTGGCACTTCACAGTCGGCTTAAAATTTGTAATTGTTTGTCTGGTGATTTACATGGAGTTCAACCCAATATTGGGGGAGTAATCAGCCTTAACTTTGTTAAAATAAGGCCTAAATGTGTAAGAACGGCCTATTCACACATTTCTAGTTAAGTTTTCTGTCAAAAGTTAGAAGGCAAGGGATTTCACTTGGTCATGGTCAGTGGAGGATGATGACCAGTCTGGTGATGAAGACTGTGTGGCACAGTTGAAATATCTCAAAGTATATATAAGATGGATTCTAACACGACCCGCATTTTTCACTATTGAATATAGAAGAACCGAAAGTGTGTGTTATTATGCAACAGAGTCACAGTTGACGTTCTATATTTAGATATGTGACGTAATGATTATGCATGTGACGTAACCACTAAAAGAATCCGACGCGCTTAAAATAAGTACGGAAACAAATCAGGCGCAATTTTGCTTAATATCAGGTACGGCAGCATTTATTTGTTGATGTCGTGTTAGAATCGAAATAATATATCCAAATCGGTGATTTTATCGCTTGATAACATCACTGTTTGTCGTTCGGATGCGCATCATTATATCACTCGGGCTACGCCCTCGTGATATAATTCCTCGCATCCGAACTCCAAACAGTGATGTTATTGAGC
This sequence comes from Ruditapes philippinarum, assembly GCF_026571515.1. Classification (NCBI taxonomy): domain Eukaryota; kingdom Metazoa; phylum Mollusca; class Bivalvia; order Venerida; family Veneridae; genus Ruditapes; species Ruditapes philippinarum. Next base: position 118,713 of record NW_026862108.1, on the reverse strand, counting down.
GATAAAATCACTGTTTGGGATATATTATTTCTTAAATATAATTTCTAGTATGCTCCCAGAGAAAGAAAAAAACCTTCATTGATCTAATTTTATCTTGTTTCAACTGTTTACTTTACAGTACACTGGTCAGACATGGATAACAAGAAAATTACAAGCTTCTTCAAGGACTGGATTGTGGCAAGGGTAGCTTGCCTGGTAAGTTGTGTTTTTCTACAAAAAAAATCACCAATCCCTTAAAGGGAGACACAGGCAAAATTTTCATTTCCTAGTTTTGAATTTTTTCATTCCTAATTCTGTAAATGCCCTCAAAATGAATATATTAGACAGTCAAAGAAACAAAACTTTTCTCCATATTAAGACTAAAATGGTGGTTTCCTAACCTGACCCGCGTGGGTCAGGTTAGAGTGCTAGGATTTCACAATAGTTGTCACAGTGAACTCTGGAAACGTTAAAGAACATGTCAAATGAATGATTTTGACTTGTTTCAATCATACAATATCCACAGTATCTGTTAATGTTACTTCAAGGATTTGTTGAAGTCACCTGACTTGTTTTAAAACTATTCGGTGATTCTATTGGCGTCTAAATTTTGTTCAACATAAATAGATGTATTTATGTGTCAAATCCAAAATATATAGAATTTAAAGAGAAATTCATGCTGAAACTTTTAGAAATGTCATTTTAGCGCGAGTTGAGTACAAAAGATCATTTTAATATTTTTGTCATTATTTTGCCGAAATATCCCTTTAAATAAAGATTCGGTAAACTATATTAAATTTCTGCTATAAAATAGTTACTGGGAACAAAGGCCCCATACTTTTATCAACTTTACTACTTTGACTAAAGTAGAAGTATTCAAGGGTAATTTTATTTGTATATCTTGAGCCTGAGGAAAACAGCCTGTGTGTAAAGCAGAAAATCAGGATGGCATGCCATGCTACAATTACATTGTAGGAATTTTAACATAACTCTTGCACATAACTCGCAACGACCAAATGAACTCTCACAATTTCTTTAAACCACATCTCCTCCCATATTACATGTCCAATTTTGACCAAACTTCACAGGAATGATCCTTGGCATGTCCCCTGCCAAAATTGTTGAAATCATTCTGGTTGATGGCAATAGTATGTCATGAGGCCCCAAGAATGGTTTTAAAATGCAATTTTCAAACATCTACTTTGAAACCTCAAGGCCAACAGCTTTCATATTGGTATTTAGTTGCATCTTGGGGTTCTATTTACAACAATGTTCTAATTATGAAAACATGACCTTGAAGATGATATTTCTGTTGTTGTTTTTTTTTTCAGGCAAACAAACCATCATAGACTTCATCAACAGCAATGGAAATTTGGAATCTATAAAAGAGTTGACACTGGAGGAAAAGTACTGGAAATAAGAACAAAACTATTTAACAAGAGAAAAACAATAAGGGAAAAATGCAGTTTGAAGTTAAAGGCAACAACTATGAAAAAATAACAGCCCATAATCTATAACTTAGAACTGTTGATGAATATCATGAAAGGTATTCCCTAGGAATGAGCATATCTGTAGCAATTTTGTAAAATATATGTTTTGTTCTGCCAAGTGTGAAATATGTACATATGCTACATATGTATTGATGCAACTGCTCTTTTGCTTTGACATATACCATACTCTCTGTCAAACACTTATTGCATCATAAACGACAAGTCAAAATGTTTGCAAAAACATCAGCATTTAAGCAATAATTGATGTGCTACAAGATTGTAAGCCTCTCATGTATATTGATATTTAAAATCTCATTCTTACCTCATAAGCAAGTGGAAATGATAAATGTGGAAGCCAAAAAATTGACGAACTTTGACAAACTATGGTGACATTGCTGTAGGATGCATACTTTCGGCATTGTTTTAAACATGATATAAAGTGCATGGAATGATTTGAAAATTGTCATTATTATATGTATGTTCAAAGCTTTGATATACAATTTGTACAGAGAAACATTAAGAAAATAAGAATTTGTTGCAATAAGCTGTGAAGACTTTTAAGTGTTATTTTGTGTAAAAGGAATCTTTTCCAATTTGCTTGTTTTATAACAATATTCTTTTATCATCTTTGTTTTACTGAGGCAAGTGTTTGTTCCATAGGTTTTTTGATGAGATCTTTAAAAATCCTCTTGACTGAAACTGCAAGGCATAGAGCTTTAATATTTGGCATGTAGCTTCATCTGATGATGTTCTACAAATTCAATTTATGTCCCTAGGAACAAACATAGTAACACCCTTGGGTTAGTCCATTAATAGGATAAATCTTTATAAATCTTCTTGTGTGAAACTACAATGCTTAGAGGAAAGAAATTAGGCATATGGCTGTGATGCACTACAAAGACTTTTCTCATTTTTCCTCTGGAGTTAAAGATGGCCATGCCTAGGGATGAGTTCATTTTTCATTAGCTATATAAGGAAAACTTTATTATCTTCTTGCCTTAAACTGTAGATATTTGGCCTGTGTCTTCATCTTGTGGTCCTCTACAAAGATTATTACAAAAATATCAATGGGGTCAAAAATGGCCACCGTGAGGTGGGTCCATTTTTTAAAGTCAATATAGGAATATCTACTTGTTTTTTTGATATTTGGCATGTGATGATGCTCTTCAAAATTTGATCATTTCAACTATACCTCTTGGTCAAACATGGAAAGCCCTGGGTCAATTTTACATAGGCTATGTTATTACTTATTATAATAATTACTTGTGTTTATATGAACCTGACCCTTATTGTTTTGTTATATTTATCTGTTTGCTTTGTAACATTATAGCAATGCACATTTCACAATGCCGTTTGTAATAACTGTTTAATGATATATATAGACATAGATACAGAGAGAGGTAGCGCAAGTGTCTGCTCATTGATATATGTTTATCATATTGTTTAATTTGTATTGTTTCATTTTTAGCTCGACTTTTTTTCTTTCTTTTTTTTTTTTTTTTGAAAATATAGTTACAAATAGCAATTGACATTTAGAACGCTCAACACCAGAACGATTTTACCATGTTTTCGACTTCAACTTTATATATATGCTCAATAGCATGGAATAACTTCTGAATAACAATGCTATTAAAACTCTTATAGGAATGTCAACATTTTCATGAACCTATCTACAATTGGCCCCATGTTTTTCAAATCAAAACATTGATATGTTACCTAGATTTCGTTTATTTTTTAAAACAGTAGAAATAAGATGTAAATCTGTGTTTAATGAACTGTCATTTAACTGTTATTAATACATATAATGTTCCACGTTTGAAGTACGAATAAGTAGAAAATTGTTTTCCCTTGTTTATAATGTAGAAACTGCTAGTATATAAAGATATTTTGTGCAAGAGATTTCGTGTTTAAATTTGGCGGATTAAGGTAGTCAATTTGTAATGGACTTCGAGGGTTACACATTTGTAATTTTTATGAAAATAAAAAAGATTTGTATCTTTAAATTATAATATATATGAGCCGTGTCATGACAAAACCAACAAAGTGCATTTGCGACCAGCATGGATCCAGACCAGCCTGCGCTTCCGCGCAGTCTGATAAGGATCCATGTTGTTCGCTATCAGTTTCTCTATTTGTAATAGGGTTGGTAAGCCAAAAGCATGGATCCTGATCAAACTGCGCGGATGCGCAGGCTGGTCTGGATCAATGCTGGTCGCAAACCCATTATGTTGGTTTTGTCGTGAC